>NC_092701.1:25788682-25951182 GCF_964275005.1 Diadema setosum | reverse complement strand
CGGTATTAAACATCATGCACGTCATTCGCGTACCACGCAGATGTGAAAACACGTGAAATTAATGTCATTACTGATCATTTCCGATTTTACAAACACGTCCTCTGCCGTTCTGCTTGTTTCTTTTACCATGCGAGTGCTGAACTTGCTGATGGAGTGGTTATTCCATTTTTCACACTGCCACAGATAGTTGCAACCCTGCTACGGTCAACGGATGTCCATAATCATAGACCAGTTCGTAATTCCACTTTGCGCATGAGCAGAAAAAAAAGTCATTTGTACCAATAGGCATTTTGGTTTATTTAATCAGGGAGATAAGCATCTGTGATGTGATGATTATTCATGTGATCCTTATCTAAATGGTGCTTGCCAACACACCTGGTATTTGGCAAAATCAACAAAAAAAGGTTCTTATTGCATTCAATACAAAACAATGAAATAGATGCCTGTTATGTGTCAACTGACGGACTACTGTATTCTGGTCACCTGGTCTACACGCAAGTTCATTCTTTGTTTGACCACGAATTCCATCAATATATATTGTTACGTCAGGTAAGCTTATGCATTATGACGCTTCGAAAACGAGTGAAGTGCCAAACCAACTGAGAAAAAAAGAAAGAAAGGTAATTTGCACCAATGTGTAAATGAGGTAATATTGAACTTGCTTACGATATTGCCAGAGTGCTACGATCGAAAATTTCCTCTTCAATACAGAAGGGTATCAATTATGATCGAATATTATTACCTTAAGAAACGTTTATACAGCAACATCCCTGTTTCATCGTATTCTATTCGTATGTCTCTGCAGTGTATGATTTGTGCACACCGAAACAAAAAAAGGCAAGGCAGTTTTGAAACAGTTGATGTGAATATGCATATTAGTGAGCTGATGATGTCATCACCTCACAGTTTTCCATTGCTCGTGTACACAAATGATGAAAATTGGCTGATTCTGTTATGAAATTGTAAAATAGAATGCAATGTATCATTCCTGGCTGATTTAATTCAGAATACTACTACTCCAGTAATGATCAGCCAGATATAACGGGATTTGAGACTGGGATATAAATGCATCTTAACAAAAAACTTGAAATTTCAAGATTTTGTGTACAGTGCAAACCGAATGGCAAGTCGTGAGGGGAAATCAATATCAGCTCACTCACTTGCATACTCATATTCACTGCTCGACAAGTGTTGAGGAAAAAATAAGTAAAAACTGAATAATTTCATAACTTCCCTAATTTTCATCGGATTTTGATCAAATTTTCAGCTGTGCTAATAAAATTTTACTTGTTCTTATTAAACAAACTTTTAACATCTGGAATTCTGAGTTTTGACGTTTTCACTCGAACCTTTGACCTTTGACCTCCTCAGCAAAATCTAGTAAGTTATTATTTTTTTTTTTTTCTCGGGGTGCAGGGCCTAATAATGCACACAAAGGGGTATACCGTGTTTCTTCATGCATGTTACTTCCATTTCGACTTAACCTTCCTGTGCCAGAGACTTTAGATATAGTGTAAACAACGCTATGGAGTAATTGTTATCATCTTGTACTACCTAAGACAATTACATCGCCCCAACAGTCTGCAAAACACGAGGACCATTCTCGTCTTCCCCGGGGCAGACTCAAATTTGACGCGCGGACGTTCTCCTCTCCCTGCGTCGTGTGGAAAAGTACATGTAGCTTTAGATTACGCTGGGACGCAACGTATAAAAAACAAAATCGCGCCCCCATATGATCAGTGCATGAAGAAACTCTACGTCGCAAACTGTGCGGACGTGAAAATAGCCCAGAAGTGAAAAACTCAGGCGACGCAAGCGAAAAATAAATTGACTTTATGCGCGCTACTGCGCACGCTCAGAACATGTTTTTTTTTTCCTTTGAACTTCCGCGCGTCTAAAATCTAAAGCTCCCTAGTAATATAGCTGGATTGAGCCCTAACTTCGATAGATCTTCCTTTTAAGTACAGATGCCCGTTTCCGGACTGAAAAAAAAAAAAAAAAAAAAAAAAGATGGAGGAAATTTCTGCGATTTCGATAAGGGGACTTAAGAACTCGCAAAAGAAAAGATCACAATGAAACTTCATCTTTTGTTTGGAACGAACCAGAGCTGCGATACACAGCATTTCAACTTTAATGGAAAGCATCGTTCACGTGCGATCTCAAGTTCGACATGCTTGCATACATTTAGATAACTCAGTTACTTTGGATAGGCACTGCCATTTCAGGTACTATGTATACACTGTGTTATCACAGGTACATGCATCATCCATTCAGGAGCACTGGCACATTATATTGTGTAACCACAAATATCTATCCGTTGACAATCACAAATTCCAATCACAAATTCCTTTATTAAGATTGCAGAAGTTGTTCTTTCGGCTACGTGGCATAAATCTCGATAAAAGCTACAATGGTTGCGTAGCGAAATCTATTCACTAAAAGATAATGTCAGATTGTAGATACGTATTCATTGAAATAAACAAAACAAAAACATAAATATGTTCATATTCTTCAAACACATCTGTTCACATTTGAAATGTCATGAACGTAAGATTATGAAAGAATATTTTAAGACTTTGAATAGTAATATTCTAGGCTGAGTTTGTATAAAAGAAAAATGTACAGTAATAAAAAAAAATAGTGCGTTCAAAGAATGAACAAACATATTGAAGAAAGAAAAATGAAGGAATGCTGTTGACACTTTGAAATAAACTATTTTAGATCTCCAAACTGCATTTCAATGCCTTAAAGATAAGAGGCAAGTCAACTAGAATCAACAATGACGTATTAAAGTACCCTGCATTCATACTGAACAACAGTTCATGTAGCTTCGTGTTGGCACATGGTTAATGCACACAAGGACACCGATCGAGTTAGCTTTGTCAACCGTCTTCATTCAATCGTCTTACCACTTGCGGGGTGCAACGTACTTTTACTTCCCTTGTTTTATTGTTTGCACATCTCTTCTTTTTCAGTGCACACACCTCAACGACACGTCGATCATAGCATTCGACCCATTATTGAGGTTGAACAAGCTTTTCTTGATGAGACAAAAATGAATAACACAATACAAGAAGTCCCACTTCAGTTTGAGAACGACACAGAACAAAAAACAAAAAAAAAAAACTTGGCTCATGCCAGTTTTCTTCAGAGTTCAATGCTGCCAACATCTCGCCAGCGATCAATCCTGTACCTTTATCACACAATCATTCCTTTTTATCTGCCATGTACTCTACGAGTACAAAAATCATTATCATATTTGTTTAGCATATATACATTACATAAGAAGTCACATTTCAAAAAAGAAATGAAATCTTCATGTATAAAAGCACTTACACTTGCGAGCGAAAAAGAAACTTAGATTAGTTAAATTCGTAAGAACAGATTTCACGTATAGATTACTTTCAATGAGATGCAGTCAGTTTGAATACCTCAAGTATTCAGGATGTGCAGCATTTTACAGCTAACGAACATATTATCTAATCATTACACTCAGGGTCACATTCGCAACGTCTCCTGGGAAGCTACCACCTGTGGCGGGGGGGGGGGGGGGGGGGAGGGCATGTCTTCACGGCAAGTTCGGAAAAAGTTTCGCATCTCACCACTCGGCAGTTGGTGTGGCTCTGGCACCACACCAAATCCATCCCACCAATCATCACGTCTCCTGTTGCCACGCAGCGCTTAAATGAACAAGAAGCAAACAAATGCGAGATAATCTACTCCTGTAGTTTAAAAGCAGTAGTCCTCTACAACAGACTCTACCAATATCAAACTCTTTTCCTCTTCTTCTTCTCTTCGTTTTCCAAACTGCAGCTCACAAACTGCCTGTTTCACTCTGGATGGAGGAGAAGGGTGATGTACCTTTGAATTCCTATAACTTTCTCCAGTCGCATGAGACATATATTGTAGCAGATGACAACATCTTATATCTCACTCACTTCACATTGTATGCCGGACTAACAAATGAAATTTGCCATTTCATACCTCGGTGCAGGCATCCATAGCAAGGTGACAATGGAAAACAGATTCCGACAATGGTCAACATGGTAACACAATTTTTCTCTTAAACATGAGGTGCAGACAACAGTGACTGCTGTTTGCAACCACTAGACGATTTCCATCCACTCGAGCATTTTATCTTTTTTTTTTTTTATGTATTACAACATTGTTTGTACATGGAGGAAACATACATTTTGTTAGCATACATTGTATTTTCAAAAAAGAGATGCTCAAAGCAATGTTCAGCTGTACCATGGGATGATTCCAATCATAGTCCCACTTAAAGGGATGGTACAGTTTCAGTGGAGATGGTGATTGAGGTTTCTATCTTTTTTGTTTGTATTTTTTTTTTTTTTTGATAACAAGAAATTTCTTATGGAATATGAAAGAGCATAAAATTCTACAAGGAATTCAAAAGTTTATTTGATGAGATTTGGTTTTGAAATGGCTGAGATATCCAAAACAAAATGATCCTATCAAAAAGGTGGTACCCACCTTTTATTAGGAGTGCTTCATTTTATTTTGTTTTGGATATCTAAGCCACTTCAAAACCGATTTTTATCAAAATAACTTTGAATTCCTGTTAGAATTGTATGCTTTTTAACTTTTTATAGCAGTTTCTAAGTATCTAGCAAAAAGCTAAAAGCTGAATTTTCACCTCAATAAATACTATACCATCCCTTTAAGTTGGTCTTTGTCTGCATTTCATCAAACTCAGAGAAACATCATTATGGACCATAATGTCAAGAGATAAGGTTTACAAATTATGATAATGAGAAAGCTCAATACCCCCTTCGTGACTACAGTTGGAAACTTCATATCATGTGTGAGATTCAGTTCTACAACCAGGTGAGTTTGCTTGGCTCTATCCCACAATGCACAAAAATTTGACAGAAACGGTTCCTGCACACATGTTGTACCAACGAGTGAATCCCAACTTTTCATGCAGTTATATGGCAGTATTGAACCACGATCCCACACCGCGTGACGTGCATTGGATAGCTACACAACAATCTGCCTCACATTTGTTTCCAGTCCTGACAATAAATTAAACGCTACTACACCAACTGCATGTACCTGCACATACAATTCACTCCAGAACATCTGAATCACCTGAACATCAGTTTTTCAAATGCATTTCTCCCTAAGTGAAAGTACTGATGATCGTTCTGCCTTTTAATGCCAACAGACTTTTAAGCAGCTCAATGGCACTAGCATAATGAAAACAAACGACCAAACAAAAACACGCATTTGGGCTGTAACAATAACATGCTGCATGAGAGACTGGCCTTTCTAAAGACTGGAGAAACAATGCAGGTAGAAGACAAGGGATATTACGAGAGGAAACTGCCTAGTAACCTAATATTGCTCAATTGGGAAGCTGGAGGTATTTGGCTTAATGGGAAGAAAAGCTTGATGAGTTTGAATGCAAAACAAGGTAACTCCACTCTTGTTAATTTTGAGATATTTGCAATTTAAGTTGCTTTTAAAAACACACTCAGATATAATCACGAGAAATTACAGGATATTTTATATCATTACTTGAAGTATATTTTTTGTTATGTAGCATGGGAGGCATCACCGGACAGGTTTTATGTTGCTCCATTTGATGACGGACTTATTATTTTGGAATATCTAAAGACAGTGCCTGATTGATTACTGTTGTGTCAGAAACCCTTTGTTGACATTGCCCCAAGCAGACAAATTACTGGCCATGGCAGAAATCTTGGCACTTCAGGGGGGCATTTCATGAAGCATTTTGTCCGACAAAGTTGTCGGATAAATTTGCTCTCAGCCAGTCAGATACAAAGATTTCAGTAGCTTGTAACAGTTTGTCAGAAAAATATCAGACTAAACTGCTTCATGAAATGCCCCCCAGGATGTCCACATAAAGTGTTCATAAATCCTTTTTACCTACAATGTACTATTAAAAATTGTGTTTACAGTCTTTAAATTCTGCAACCACCCCCCCCCCCCCCAAAAAAAAGTGCCACATCACATCCACTTGGTTTTGTTTTGTTGTTGTTTGGTTGGTTTTTTGTCACAGACAGCAAGTACTTGGTTTCACCACTGTTGATGAGTTACTGTTTGATATTGGGTGAGGGTTGTTCATATATCATGGCAAATTGAAAATAGCATGCGGAAGGATAGTACATGGTGGAACCCACTCCCCTCTGATGTCCGTAAGTCATAACATCAGTCAAAAGTATCTGAAGGTCATTGGTATGCAAGGCTGAAGAGCGTGGAAAGCGAAACTGAAACATGAAAATACTGGAATAGCGGTGTACGAGATGAGGAAGTAAAATTTGCACCAGCTATTTTTCTACACACAGATTACATGTAGTCTAATCACAAAAATTTTGGGTCTGAGGTTAAAAAAAACCCCAAAGAAATGAACATATTCATTTTATTTTCATTTTGTTTCCCCTTCACTGAGGCTACTGGATCACATTCTACTAATACATTGTACAAACTGACTGACAAGAGTTGTGCATGGTCAGTAATTCAGCTACATTTTAGAGGCTTCTGAAAACTGAAAATGGACAGAGAAAGACAAGCTATTTCACACACAGTTCATCTCATATTATAGTTAGCTGTTTCTCAACAGTGTCTCAACCGCCTTGCACCATTCACGCCAAACTACTGATTTAACTGATAATCAACAGGTGTATGAAGCAACTCGAGGTATTCTTACCTCTAAAAACAATTTCTGCAACTTTCACCAAAAAAAAAAAAGAACCTGCATTATACATTCATAAAGAACTCATATTTCACATTTCCTTACATGCAGTGTTTCTTCTTTTTTTTTTTTTTTTTTACATTTATGCTACCATTTGAGTTAAAGGGTTTGCCACAGTGCTACAATTCCCAGGCTTCTGCTCTGTTTCTAGATATAATGGCAGAAAAAAAAATCCATTATAACGGAATACACAGAGGCAGTTAAAATCTAGTCCATGGGTCATGTTTATTTGAACATGTGTGACATATTGGGTGTGCCAGAAGACATCCACTGACTGAAGCGTGCTATAAATATCCTAATGAGTAAGGTATGCCCATGTTGATATAGGCTACATTTGCAAATTTATGCCGGTGACTCCTTTTCCCCCATTATATCCTGTCCTACTGTTTCTTGTCCCCAAAGTCATCATTGGAAGCTACTATGTACACTGTCTTTGTCATAACACGAGCTACCTCTGAGGCTCCAGCCGAGGGCCTATTTTTTCTTCTTCTTCTTTCTTTTTTTTTCTTTGTTTTGAAGAGACTCAATGACACACTAGCAAATGAGGGCGCTACAACCTGTACATCGCAAAAGGGAAATCCTAGCTCAACCGCACAGGCGGCCTGAAACCCTGAACACTTCCGTGTTGGTGCTGCAGCATGACCCTTTCTCACCCGATGTATCTCTTGATATGGCATAGCATCATGTGACCAGAGACCAAAATACAGGGTTCTGTTCTAAAATTCGCAGATGATCAGTTACGATAAGATACTTAGAATTATCAAAGGTGGAATTCATCTCAAATATAACCTGCTATAAGAGTCCAATGAACGATTAGTCCTTTAGTCCTTCAGAAGCCGAGTAATCGATGTATACAGCCTGTATATACACAGCACATGCGCAATCGTGCATTACGCATGTTATGTGCATTAGTACGATGACTTGGCCCCTGAATTAAGTGCGCACCAAGAACTGAAGGCACAGAGGAAATTGTTCACTGGACTCTTATAGCCGATTATATCTTAGATTAATTCCTATGTTGAAATTTGTGTGAGATGAGAAGTAAGTATCTCATCTCACAGATCAGCAGCAAATTTTAGAACAAAATCCTGTATTTTGGTCTCTGGCCCCCATGTTACTAAGCCAAATCAAGAGATACATCGGGTAGGATAGGGTTGCGCTGCGGCCTCAAAACAAAGTGTTCGGGCCACCAGTGCGGTTACTAGTTTATGTGCATGTGTGTAGGTTGTGTCTTCATATTTTGTGCTTTTGAAAGATTTAAGGAACAAACTAATATATCACATGTGCTCACTCAATGGCATGACAACACTGGTTGAATGCAGACTCTGAAGCATATCAGTGTCGCTTTCATTCTGGATTTGGTTTTTTTTTTTTTTTTCTGGAATCAACTGGCAGAGGTACGTGTAATTGCAGAATTAGTAACTCATTAAAAAAAAAAAAAAACTCACATGAGTCTAAAAACTCACATGAGTCTAAAACAGCAACATAGCAATCAAGGAAAGAGGTTTGTCCTTCAGTTGCATATTTATAAAATTCGCTATGCTTCATGAAGATTTCAATAGGAATACTTTTTACTTTTTTTTCATTTTCTTTTTTTTTTTTTTGCACAAGAAGAATGAAATGAATCACTTTTTACAGACCTTTTGCCAGATAATTCATTTATAATTCATGCCATGCACGAATAAATGACAGGCGTGTTGCACTCTATTCCTGATAACATACTGTTGCGTTTGTTAGTGTCCTACATCCATTTTGCAAATACATGAGTACATGTCACTCCATGCGTACAGTGAAATATTTTCTCAAAGGAATAAATATCTACCCACTTTACACATACATTTTTTTTGTATATCCAAGGAAACCTACAACCTTAGTAACAATCAAATATATATATGGTCATTACAACCAAAAAGAAGCCACTCATATATATCTGGAATACATAGAATATGTTAAAATTAAGACCAAAATTTACACCAGGTTTCTCATAAAATGACAAAATACCCGAATGGTATATGCATAATAAGTTATCGGCTACACATACAAAATATGCTATACCTGCCTCTTCTGGCAACTACAATATACTGTTTTCAGAATGTGTACACCTTGTTACACACATACTAATATACATCCAGACCTAACTACTACCTATTAGATGGATAATGACAAATTGTATGCATCTCATACATAAGTCTCAGGCATTCACAAGCGGCTACATTGAAGGATGCTAAGAGAAGCTTGTCACATCTGGTGAAAGCACTCCATTTTCTTATTTCATCTGTCCACCATCCACAAGATATTCTGAACAACAGAGTTGTGCTCTCTCTTAGATTAGAGAAAGCTGCCATTCAAATTTCAAAGTTTTAATTCTAATGGACAGCTCAATCTCATTCCTTTCCTAAATTTTGTGTGTTTCATAACTCAGCTGTGACAGGAGGTCTAAAACAATCTCCTATATAGGTCTAAACATCTTTTCAGCTTTGACATACAAGTTCCTATTTATTTGATCCTCGCACTGTGCAAACAGCAACTGGAGCAAAAGACAGGAGCAAGCCATTCCACAAAACTCAACCTCGATAGAAAAAACAAAACAAAACAAGAATTCACAAAGATCAGAAGTGTCATAGTTGCTAGTTATTCATGTAGTCAGTTACTAATGAGGAAGTGCATAGAACAAGAGTTATTCCACTTTGGCTTATTGACATGACCTTGCACAATATTGTATCTCAGCCAAAAGTGAACCAACTCAACCTGAACACTGCTGGTAAAAGCTTTCAGGTATGGATTACCACATTTTGTCACCTGGACCCACCCTGTGTGTTAAAATCTAGGGAGTTGTGGGTGATCTATAACTTTCATCACATGTTGTTCACATGGGGAAAGAGAACACCACAGCTGGAAAAACAGAAATGAGCTTTTGTTGATTTGTTCAGTTGCATTTTTTTATTGTTGTTGTTTGCTTGTTTGTTTGGTTGTTTTTTTTTTGTTTTTTTTTATGTTTTTTTGTTTTGTTTTGTTTTGTTTTGTTTTGTTTTGTTTTGTTTTTTTTTTTTTTTGGGGGGGGGGGAGGGTTAAGAAACATGATACATGTACTTTTCAAGTATGACCACTGTACATCCGGAAATACAGTTGGTAAAATACAACTGGTTTTTTACTCTTTTTAAAGATTTAAGATCAAAATCAAGATCACATCAGCATGCATGTGTGAGTGTGTGTGAAACAAGCTCACAAATTGCAGATATCCTTTCTGACAGTATGGCATGCAAATATTGCTGTAATGATGGAAGCGGCAATGCCCTGTTTAAGAAGTACATACCTGGCCTTCTCATTTGTTTGCTAGTACTGGAATACTTCCTACAGAGTAGTCAATTTTGTCACCTGCCTTTTTCCGTCTGCTACAATTCCATAGCCCATCCTTCAGGAATAATGTTCAATGCTACTATGCTCACCTCAAGAAAAGTAGTAAAGCCAGCTCATTAGATGCGGTGACACTGGCAAAGGATGGAGAAGTTTAAGATCAAGAAGTCTTCATCATCTTTGATCGTCCATTCACACTGGCAGCCAAACTTCTCAATCTTTGGACAGAGAAGATTGGGCCACTAATGCGCATGCGCAAGAGAGAAGAAAGAGTACGCCGTCTCCTGACAGCTGGTAATTGTGATGTAACAATGCACACCTGTTCATCACAACGACCGCATGCTTCTGAGGCACGGCCCCAAAACAGGTGGTGGACTGGTCATGTGACAAACTTCAAGAAGTTTCAGTTTCTAGCATTCACACCGGCAAAAGATTGAAAAGTTTGGAGGGGAAATATCCCTTGTTGGAGTGGGAAGTTTCGTGGGAAGTTTGCGGTCACGCTGGCAAAACTTTTGAGATCTTAAAGATCGCGATCTGAAATTTCTCAATCCTTTGTCGGTGTGACTTCAAGTCTATTGTTTGCTTTGATTAGATTCGCCACAGAAACACACTCTTGAGTGTAACCTCTTCTCAGAAGCTACAGAACAAAGAGTGTGTGAGTGTGTGTGGAAGGTGAGCTTGATGTACCACACTACCAATGCAAGCAAGAATATTTCTGTCTTATACACCCGTCTTATCTTCCCTGCTTACTACTGTTGTTTCACTCTCTAAAAAGACCAAATTGCAGATTTAGTTTAGTTATTAAATGGAACAAATGTCCCCTTCTTCACTGCTGAGTGGCAAAGTATCAACAGAACTCTCTACTCCAGACTAGTTTATTGCTTAATCAGGCCTAGCTTAGATCTGGGATTTTTTGCGATATACACCGAAATCTTACTTTTATCAGAGATGTATATCATTTAAATGAGAATCCAACATTTATTTTCTCTTTTTTTTCTTTCTCTTTGTAAGCTGTGTTTGTCATCACTGATCTTAAGTGAAATAAGACAACTGACTAGCCAGGCTGTTTAGCCCGTTTAGTTGATGCACCAAATGGTGCTGAAGGAGTTCAACAAATATCCTGAGAAAAGACAACTTGTAAACCACATTTGCAGGAAACTTAATACATGAAACACTAAAACTTTACTGACCCATATTACTCCATATGTATTTAATAATAAAAAGTATCTTACAATCTAAAAATTGCCATATAATATAAACTATCAAATATCAGATACACGTACCATCTTGTTTTCTTCTAGCAAACAAACTTGTGCTCATGTCCCCACATGCCTACTATGCACAGAATATCTTGCACTATTGCATTGCGAACCCATCTTTTATGTACCACACGCAGCTGATTGGAAAACTGAGAGCATTTGCGTTATGCAATAAACCTCATCAGAGCCTTCAATGTGTGTGTGTGTGCGTGCATGTTACTGAATCTCCCTCTCACTCTTTCTCTCCTGAACACAATGAATTCCAGCAGCGACTGAGGTCTGGACAATTGCTTGTCCACACTTTGCCTGTCCACACTTTGCCTGTCAACACTTGACCAACACTTTCCTCTCTGCCATCATCCGCTGTACACTCCAACTATAAAATAAAACCAACACCACTGAAACACTGAGCAGGTGACATGAAACCCAAGTCACACCCTATGCAGGCTACATGCCTCATCAATGTCCATCCACCTCCTGTCCCAAACATTGGTGGCGTCCTCCCACCCCCTCCTCTCTCCTCCCTCATACAGCCCGCACGCCGAGGACCGTCTTGGTGTTCTCGTAGACCACGTAGCCGATGCTGACCGCTGGGATGACCTTCATGAAGTTAGGCGTGATGCCCCGATACAAGCCCTTCAGCCCCTCGGACCGGATGATGTCGGTGAAGAGACTTCCCATGGTTGCGTTCCGTGATGCTGATGAGATGGTCAAAGGGTTAACACAGACAAAGTTATACTGCAGCCTACTTCTCTTTGCTTAACCCGTTGAGGATTGGCTGATTTTGCTACAACCCACATTTCCCATAGACACTTGCCCAAGTATACTCATGACTCGTCCTCAACAGGTTAAAGACAACCCAAAATTAGCCAAGCGCAGGTCTAACTCCAATGACTTACTTGATTCCTTAACAACCTACAGTTGCCCTTTATGTGAAAATAAAATCCATGTCACTTATTTATGGGCTACACTAAAATAGACTTCTTTCATACCCCGCAAAGCATGACTGGCCATTTTTATCTAAGCATGGACTCAATGCACTCATGGGCTACAAATGAAGATCTTTCTTCGATCCATCATCACTGCTGCCACCTGATTATATGTAGTGCATCTTAATGAATCCATTCACATGTTAAAGGGGATGGCTAGTAACTGATCAGTGGGAATCAGTGGGAATGCTGAAGGATGATTGTTCCAATCCTTGTGGGATTCATTTAAGAGTACATTATATATATATTGTTGTGTGAAAATTATTTGCTTCAGAATGGTCTCATATTCAAGTAATAAGCAGTTTAATGTTTCCACGTTAGCGTGCCTGGTCAGTGACGGGGCATTAATCTGCACATTACTTGAATATGAGACCATTCTGAAGCAAATAATTTTCACACAACAGTAGATATACAATGTACTCTTAAATGAATCCCACTAGGATTGCAACAATCATCCCTCAACATTCCCACTGATTCAAACTGATCGGTTACTAGGCCATCCCCTTTAAAGGGCTGGTACAGTATTGGTGGAGATGAAAATTGGGCTTTAACTTTTTGCGAGATACCAAGAAAACACTTATGAAATAGTACAGAGCATACCATTTTAAGAGGAAGTCAAGGTTTATTTGATGAAAATTGGGATTGGAATAGCTGAAACATCCAAAAACAAAGTAAAACAAAACGATCGCAATAAAATGTGGGTCCCACACTTTTTTAGGATCACTCTCTTTTGGATATCTCAGTCATTTCAAAATCAATTTTCATCAAATAAATGTTGAAATCCTCATGGAATTCCATGCTCTTTCATATTTCATAAGAAGTTTCTCACTATCTCACAAAAAATGATAAAAACCTGAAGTTAAGTCTCAACCAAAACTATACCATTCCTTTAAGACAATGACGATTGTGTAGTTATGCATTGTCACTGACAACAGAACTCTTTCCGTCATTTACGTCGTATTTGGCTGAGGTGCCTTTTCAGACTCGACTGCCTTTAAAGAAACTCCAGTGATGGGGAAGAGTAAACCTTCAAACAGGAACACAAAATTGGTCATTTCTGAAGTGGACACTTGTGGACAAGCATGTAATGTTTCTTAATGGTAAAACATACATGTCCTCTATCATTACCTTGCATGTTTACTCTGAAAGAATGTGCAAAAAAGTGGAAAAATAGATCACAAACTACATTCAATCTGACACAATATTTGCTTCCTCTTGTAAAGTATATCTTTTGCAAATGAAATCGACGATTACCCAATATACACAACTGCCCATGCAGTTTCCTTGAAAAGAGAGTAATTATCTTCCGCACGTATCATTTTTAGATTTCTCAAAATGCTGTGTTGTTAATATCCAGGCTGGCTGTCAGCAATTATGATGAGATCAAAGCAGGAAAGCATATTACAAAATTTTATTTTGATGCTTTTGACAGAAACAGGTGCATGAATTAACCAACATGCACTGAATGTCCATGTGTAGTAGGCCCATGATCTAAGGTGAGACATTACTATTTAAACTTGTGGCAAAGATTAGAGTCCACTGCTGTATCACTAAATCACAGTCCAAATACACAATGTATAATTGCTTTGACCTTGCTAGCACATCTCATCCAGCTTAAATCTCTAGACTTTGAATGGCCTTTTTGTTTTCAGAACGCTTCAGGATTAAAGCCACATATGGAACAATTGCTTTCGTCTATTTTTTAGAATATAAACAAGAAGAAGTGCACATGAAAATTAAGAAAGCTCTTTCTTCCATCATAGAAGCCTATAATAATGTTGAGCTAATGTGTATGCAAAAGTTAGCATTAAGCCCAACTATAAAGTATTAATTCATTTACAAACTTAGGGAAAACTGTGTCTTGAGCTTACTTGAGTGAACATTACTGCATTGCATTCTATTTGGTTCATGCTGCATAGCAGTCCCAAAACTTAACACTTGTCACACTATCAAACTTGCTCCACTCTTGAAGTGTAACAATTATAAGAGTGAAAGTAAGTTGAAGAGTGTTATGAATTCCAATCATGACTTCACATAACAATTCACAAAATTGGCCTGTATATATCTTCATTCTTGCAAGCCCTTCAGCATAACTTTGATCTCATGTGAAAGGGATTCTGTGAGATAATTAAACGAGTATTAAAATGAAAATTCCCCTTCAGAACACGTCCCAAGGTTTACATATGAGAAGGTCATTATAATATATATCATTCCAGCATTTACCAAGCCCATAGCTGATGTACTTACTCTGGGCCTGTAATCTTGTCCGGACCAAGGCGAGGGGGTAGCTTGCCAGCTGGCCACATGTGCTGGACACTGTTCCGCACCCTAGTAATACCACGGTGTTTGGGACTGGCGAGTCGGCGTGACGACTGATCCACGCATTCTTCACTGTCTGCAAAGAAAGTATGGGACAACCGTCAATTTGTAACAAACTTGGTGCTGTTTTATGGGAAGCCATTTGAATCTGCTATGCATTTGTTGACGCCCCCGATAAAGAAAACCATCATTTGAGGAATTTCATCCCGACTCGTCATGCAGACATATTCTACAAAACTTACACTCATTTCATTTTCTTTTGTGTACAAATTTTCTTTTAAAAAGATGATGGAATAAATATCAATGAAAAATTGCCATATGTGAATTCGTCTTTTCTTTGTAGGCAGGGAGGGTAAAACATATAAACCCGAATATCGTTCCTGCACATTCGGAGTAAAGTTGGGTCATCATGTGGGGGAGTGCTACCTAGTATTCATCCTATTACCGCAGAACATACCCAGTGAAGCAAACCGTCTGACCTTTGACCACTATGACCCCTAACCTTGTCTTCTGCTAAGTCAATCCCTGGGTAAGGGATGATTGCTATCTGGTATCTATTAACTTTATCCTCCTAACGCAGAAAGTACTCTACTGACCGGTACCGTTTGACCTTTGACCCACCATGACCCCTCACCTCGTACACTGCTAGGTCGATCCCTGCGTACGGGATGATTCCCAGGCAGTTTGGAATGTACCCTCGGTAGAAGCTCCTTGGCCCTTCCTGCTTGTAGATCTTGACTGCACAGTCCAGGATGCCCTTGTACTGCCCCGTCTTGCGGATGGCCAGGCGTGTCTTCAAGACCTGTCGTTATGGCAACAGAAAGTCACCAAAGAATGCTTGACTTACATCTCTATGTACCCAATTTTTCTTATGTGTAAGTGTGTGTGTGTTTGTGTGCATGTCTTTGTGTATGCATATGTGTGTGTTTGTTCACATTTATATTGTGCCTGAGAAGACAGAAAGCAAAGCCATACACACGGTGCTCTCAAAGTGATTGAAGTTAAGAGTTTGGTGCATTCACACCTGTCTGGCAAGAGCAGGAAATGCAAAGTAAGACATACAAATCTGCCACTAAAAACAGATTTGTCAGACTGTATCTGACACTTCATTCTCTTCTTCTATATCTTTCTTTTAAGATGATTTTCCACACAAAAGCAAGTCGAAAATTCAACTCAAAGTCATCCAATTTGGGGATGGGTGAGAGTGATAATGTGTGCAATGTTCTACAATATTTCTAGCTTGAGATGTGAACAAGTACAGTCACCCCTCGCTCTCTCTCTTTGACTCTCTGAAGTTCAGTCATCCCCTCCTTGAACTCACTGGATCATTTCATTGACTGTAGGTAGTCTCCTATTAGAGACTGTGGTGACAGCATTTATGGATAGAGATTGGAACATGCACCTACACGTATGCATGAATGCCTCCTGAAAGGCACATATTCAAAAATGCCTTTTGTCCCTTTCTTCCTAGTTAACAGTGTATTGAAAAGAAGTTATATACACTCACATTAATTCAACTCATTGGATTGAAGACAACATTTCGATCCTGAAGACACTGAGAAAAATAGTGAAAAAATCAATGATTTCTGGACAGCTTCATAATTCCACTGCCAAGAACAAAGATTTGCTAAGTATTTTTTTTTTCAATTCTTTTAAATCAACTTGCACATAGAAGTCAGTGCAAGTCTCAGGAAATACTGCTCTGGTTTTCATGAAGATGACCAGTTACAACTTACTGCACAAAGTCACAAGATTTATAATAACACGTGACATTGTCTGAATTTACAACTATTCTACGTCTGAGCTCCTGTACGAGTTTCTCTGAATCCCCATGGGAGCGGATGCACGTAATTGCTACGAGTCTGGGAAACACGCCGCCTCAGCAGCCAAGAGCGTGGGAGAAGTCAAAGTTAAAACCCCTTGCTGCAACTGACAGTACTTGCGACTTTAATTCTCATCCTTTGCACAAATCTGAACTATCTCCATGGTTTCTCCATTTCCAGACTATTTCTGAAACTGAATGATTATGTAATCTTAGAGTGTTGTGTCACGCTCAGCAGGGACAGGCTAGATATGAAGAGCATCTCAGAAACTTCTGGAAGATGACATCTTCTCAATGGCACTAACTAGGACATAAGTTTTAAGGGTGTCTGGACATATTACCGCCTTAATTGAAATTGTGTTTTTCTTGCTTGGTTCATTATTTTTGCTTATTAAAACAAAGAGCATCACAGCCTGGATTAAACAACAGCAAAACTTCAATACACAATCCTCTGCCTATCCATGTATACGTTATTTGCCTTTACAATGTATGTTCACAAGTGCTGAAGTACATTAGTTTCATTATTCATCATAGGCACACTGTCATTTGACATAACAATTGAGTAATAAAAGCAATGCTTGGCATTATTTTTGAAGACATAATGCTAACAATACACCCGTATATTGCCTTTAAGTCATTCACATAATTGGCAAAGTCGGGATGTAGACTCATAGCTCATTACTCATCTACAGCAGCGACCCCTGCATGCCAGAAACGATTCAGAACTCTATATTTAGAACCCACCACAGCTTGTACAACGGAACAATTCCACTGCCGCATTTATGCCACCGGCACTTAGAAAAAGAATGAGTCTTCATGACGAGCACTTGATATAACACAATATGATTAATTTCAACGAGGAGATATGATTCATACGGAGTAAGTTGAAAAGATGGGGGGGGGGGAGTATGAACACAATGATGTGGTATTTGGCTATAACTGTACAAAAAAAAGAGAAATACATTCATACATTCATACATGCATATACGTGTACACACGTACACACATACATACAGATTACTATTTAGAAGAGGAAAAAAAAAACCTTTTTCTTTTTTTTTTTTTGCTGCTGCTGCTGCTTGGCTCCAAGAAATAGGGAAAAAATATAAGAATTGTAATTCTATTTTTGAATTTCTGAATATCTGACAAACCACAGAAATTCTAGAGAACTTTGTGAAGGGGACAAAAGGGGTTTGGGGTCAAAGCAATTGCTAGAGTCTACAAAGGAAAATGATGCCATTTTGCAATTGAATTGTGTCTCACCTCCATGGGATATATCGTGGTTTGTGCAATGACGCCCGCTAGTGACCCGGCAACGAACCTCTCGTACACTTTCAGCTCTTTGCCCTCTGTGTGTAATAACCGCTTTATCTGTCAAAGGGATGCAAACAATGATAATGAAAAATTATCACTGAAAAATTCAATTACTTGAGAAGAAAAAAAAAGGCCATCACCAGCTGTCAATTTCCCCCATTTCTGATCAACAAACCAACCCAATAAAAATCTTGTTCTACTGGCAGAAATATGAATGATTTTGACCACTGAAAAGTATTTTGGGAAATTTCTCTCATGATTATTTAAATAGATAATTGACAATGATCAAAGAAGTGCTTAGGGAGGGACATTCTTTGATCACACAATTCAAATTATTCAATGTCTACAAATTTCATGGAATTTTCTCTCATACGAAGTCTTTGTGAGCACAACCACACACATGTTAATGTTTATGTTAAAGACATGACCACAATGTGGTGTGAATAAAAAAAATAAAAAAAACTCCTCTCTTTAACTTTTGTTGTTGAACATAAATTACCCTGTCAGTGAATTTGAAAAGATTAAATTTGCTGTCTTTGAGGAGATGTAAACATACATATCAGTATACATGTATCTTTGCATTTCTCGTACACACCCATGAAACAAATGTCTAACTTAGAAGATGTAAAATTTGTGGAACAGCCTTTATAAAAGGTGGAAGAATTTTATGCAAGCAACATCAAGAAGACATTAAAATGACCCTCATTGTGAAAGCGGCACTATGACTATGTAATGGTAACGTAATTGCTGTAACTTTCTTGAAACGTCCATGATTTTGAAAAAAAAAATTATTCACACATTTCTGTTGAATTGCATTCCTTCAATATAACATTTTACTGAGCAGCTTTTCATTTTTCCATGATTATTTGAAAAAGGTCACATTTGCATTTCAAACAAATTTGCTGTTACAAAAAATGGCAAGAGTCACCAAACAAACGGCATGAATGTATAACATACAATTGTGTGCTGCCACCATCAGGCAAAAGCCACAACCAAATAATCTGACTGAATCGAGTATCATTTCCTTGTGATCACAATCTTTCTTCCACCCCCAACCTTACAAAAGGAAATTCCATGTATGGTAAATTTACGAGATTTAAACGTATCATTTCCTTTTCATCATAACCTTTCCTACACCTCCACCATAAAAAGGGGAAATTATTTGTCTAGTAAACTCAGTCTGTCATGGATAACACACTACAAGATGATGCATACACTCTATGCATCTCTTCCCCCCCCCCATAAAAAAGGAATGAAAGAGCAAATTTAGAAAAATGAAATAAATTGATATCTGCAGCAACTGACAGAAAAATTGCCCTTCATCGAAAGTTAATAGCTATTAATAAGGTTTTAAGAAAGGTGGTGTTTGTTTGTTGTTTTTTGTGTGTGTGTATGTGTGTGTGTGTGTGTATTTTTTTATTTTTTTTTTTCCTGCTTGATTTCTGCCTTTAAATGAATTGAATGATTATTCTTGTTTTCATGGAATATGCTTTGTAAATGCATGAACATTTATGACAAATGTTATGCATATGATAGGTATTTTTTGAAACAGTCAATTCCATTTCAAAGGAAATGGAATTAATAAAAAGATCATTGAAAACAAAAAACAAGTGTATGTACGAGTGTTTGTGCCAAATTTGTTTCAGTTAGAAACGACAGAAAAGACAAAATACTTTCCCGGAGTGAGTTTTCAAATACCAGTAATACCTATCGCCTTCTCATTAAATCCCTTTACTATAATGATTTTGCTTTTTTTTTTTTCTTTTTTTTTTGGTCACATTTTTATGTATGCTTGTTTTATTAAAGGGCGTGTACAGTTCTGGTCGAGGTGAGGATTTAGTTTTTAACGTTTTGCGAGATATTCAGAAACCACTCAATGAGATGTCAAAGAGCATGCAGTTCTAAGGGGTATCAAAAGTTTATTCGATGAAAATCGGTTTTGAAATGGCTGAGATATCCAAAAACAAGGTGAAACAAAGAGATCCTAATAAAGTTGTGGCATGTCGCCTTTTATTATTAGCACTTTTTGGGATATCTCAGCCATATGAAAACCAATTTTCATCAAATAAACGTTGATTCCTTCTTAAAATTACATGCTCTTTCATATTTCATAAGAGGCTTTTCATTATCTCAGTTAGGAATGTTCAAAACATGAATCCCCACCTCAACAAGTACTGTACAGTCCCTTTAAAAGAAAATGAATGAATGAATAGAAAAAATAAGATCATGTTTATGTAGATGAAGGGCAATTTGTTGATCAGCTGCAATAAAAACAACTTCATGCAAGATGATCACTATGATCAATTGTGTAAGAAAGCAGGAAGCAATGCCAGGGGGTCCTCACCCTTTCGTACGCAAAGAACTTGATGGCCGACTCAGGAGCAATTTTGATGACGTTGATGCCGTTCCCTCTCCAGAAAGAGGAAATACCGCCCTCTCTGTACATGTGCTTGAAGCCGTCGGATATTCCCACGTTAGGCTTCTTTGAACCGATCACCTGACATAGATAGAGAATGTGGAGTCAAAAAGTCATGCATGAAGCATCTCTCGAGGTATGTTGCTATAAGATCTGCATCTCTGGCAATAATTTTTCCCTTTTCCGCCCTCCCTTCCCCCTCCTCCCTCCCCCCCCCCCCCCCCCCCCCCCCCGTTTTCTCTTTCTCTTTTCCATGACTAACTGTCATACTATCCTCACACCAATTATTTCAAGGTTCAGTGTAGCAAAAACCTAAGGGACTTGTGATCCAAATATTACAGTCGAGTGCCATGTTTTACCCATCAACTGAAATCCAAGGACCAACCTTGTGTTAAAGCACTGACTTCACATACTGAAAAACAAGTAGTGATACTCACTTTTTGGCTAGGATGCAAATGAAAGATTTCATTTTCATTGGACACAAAAATAAGTAATCTAGGAATTTTCCATCAGTGATGTCGAAGTCACATGAACAAGTTATTTTGGAAGTGATGACTGTTGCTCCATGCAGACATGACTATTTTTTTTTTTTAAATAATCTCACATTCATTGTCATTTGACATCTTACGCTTTTAAAATTTTATAAGTACTACTCTCAGTCACGTCCTCCCATTTTTGTATGCTTTTTGGTATGATGCTTTTATAATAGTTGGTGTCATCTCTCTCTAGCTTCACTGGGTTTGCACTCGGCTCTTCTCTACACTGATGCCAAGGCCAAGGGGCTTTTCCACGTGCGTTGAGACATGACTCTCCCAAGCACCAACCCCTCCATTTTAAGTTCTATCTTTGGGATGGCATTGAGCTGAGTGAAATAATTTTCTGTCTCTGGGTAAAGTTCGCTATCTTCCCACATGGCACACTTTGCCATCACCAAAATAAATTCTTATCAGACTCCTGAGTGCTATTTTTGAGGATAACCTTTCATCAATTTTGAAGGATGTGTAAAGAGGGATTACAATTTTTAACACCACTGAAGTACATGTAACGTAGCCATTATTTTCACTGTATAAACTTGCACCTTGGCTCCTATATAGTCTCAGTCCCCAGGAACTCCCTCTCTCCTCAAAGTAAAAAAAAAAAAATAATAAATAATAATAATAATAATATAATAACAATAACTCTAAAGCAAGTAAATATTACACCTTTTAAATGTAGACAAGAGACTCTGACTTACGAAAAGTTTCAAGTCTGCATGAAAAAGTCTGTACAAAGTCTGAGTAAACTTGATAAATTATTATTAAAGTGCATATTATTCTACACTATTGTCTGATTTGAGAAAAGACTACTTTATGAACAAAATGAAGGAAGCTGACACTGAATGCTTAACCCATTGAGGATGGACTGATTTTGCTACACGCATTTGCCACTGACACTTGTCCGAGTATATTCGGGACTCGTCCTCTAACAGGTTAAGGTTTTGTCATCAAACACAAGTAATCTATTCTGGGGCTGTATCAGCAAATGTCTTTGCCTGATGAAACTAACAGCAGACTCTTGTATACAATACATAACTTGGGACTTGTGAAATCACTGTGTTATAATGTACTGTATATGATGAACCAACAAAATACTACGAAACTTGAACTTTCAGGTAAGACAAAATCACAGCTGTATAATTACAGATTGTTATATTACATGAAAGCTCTTCATAATGAGGGTCCACTGTGTTTTTTAGTTCTGGAGCAACCTTCTCAGCAAAGAAGAAGAGTAAGGTGCTTTCTGATTTGTGTGTACTGTAAGTGCAGGTGGAGGGGGTAGCAAAGATATCATGAAGCTGTACAATGTAGGTATAGTGCTGAAGATAAGACTAACAGTGTTCATTCATAACAGGAGTATGCAATATGCAATATTTGCCAACAGTTACAACTGTGCAAGGTCAGAGTCTACGTTTGCAAGTGTACACAAGAGTGAGCAAGCAGTTTCATCATATTGGGTGATTTCAAGTTCAGTGCTAGTGCTGGTGTTAGCTCCCAATAAACTGTCTTAATAAATCAAGCTCCAACACTAACAGTCAGACTAACGCAAGCAATACCCATCAAAATTATGGATACTCAACACTGGGGCAATCTTCACACCATCGTAGAATCACGCAGAAATTAAACACAACAACAACACAAAAAAAAGTATGGTATCTGGTTTAGGTCATATTATGAAAACATACAGCAATAGATGCTTTGCTCTAGGCAAGTGATGTGGAAGAAGATCTACACTGCCACTGATATCTCAACATATATCTCTGACATTCAACAATCTTAATTTTGCTCCCAGGCATAAATTTGTGTGGCCATGTCTGTAATGTTTGTGTGCTTTCCATGGGTGACTGTGTATTAGCTGAGACTATGCACATACTTGATATGAGTGGGATGTGACATATGAGATTTAATGCACTTCGTTCACAGCTCAGTAATTTTTTTTTCTTTTTCTTTTTCTGCTGTGTGCTAACAATGGCAAATAAAATTGATTTCTTTTTTGCATTACAATGCAAAATGCAATAACTCCTGTGTGTGAATGCAGGCAGCTCCTACGTCAAATAAGTTTCTGAATGGTGGCGAAGCCACTAAATCCTTCATACCACACAGATTATTTGTGGTCAAAGAGAGGGTCAAAGTATCATACTAAAAAAAATCTAGTGATCAAATTGTAACTGTTATTCAGCAAATCTAGTTTATATTCTGCACTGTAAAACTTCAAGACGGTGAATGCTTGAAGGTCCAAGTGAAATTTCGGTAAAAGTTTGACTTTTCAGAAATACTAGAGAAGCTATGGAGATTGAAATATTCAAAATTTTATACACCAGCCCAAATAGAATTCATGTATGTAGTTTTACATTGAATCTGATATCAATTTCTACAGAATGCCATCGGCTGTGCATTTGATGAAAACACCCTCAATGTCTTGAACCAGATGAGTATTATTAACATGTCTCTTGTGTTATTCCTACACAAGTGTTTGTGGGCAGGTAAGTGAGAGAAACATATGCAAGGTCCATCACAGGCTGATTGACAAACCATGTCTCTCCACACAACACACAAAACTACTTGTATATGATGCTGTCGGGAGGAGGAGGCATTTTGCAGTGCCGGAGAATAGACCGGGCTACACACAGTGAACGAGCGCAGACAACGCACTGCCGGCTTACGCTCCACGGCACGCATGGTTCCTTGTCACATTGTGTGAAGAAAAAAAGTTCTTCATGCAAACTATCACCCGTTTCTGGCTCAGCGGGCAATTACACTGGGAATCCCAGTCAGCTGACTACCCAGGTGCAAGGGTGAATAGAAAAGAAAGTCTTTTGCATGGCCAATGGCTCTCTCCTGGGGTATGCTATGTAAAGATCTCTCTGGCCATGCACAAACTCCACTATTAGCAACGCACCCAATTTTCATGCATGGTTCGAGGAAAATTGTACCCCCCCCCACCCTCACCCCCATCCCCCCCCCCCCCCCCCCCCCCCCCACCCAAACCCCCATTAAGGCTGTAAAGCTGGATACACTGCCACAATCAATTCAATTCTGGTGTTCATTTTTTTTCCCACACATACCCTGTCGGCAAGCTCTAAGTTTACAAAACGTCCATCTGAATAAACACTGGTGTAATATAGCATCATCAATGTACAACTGTATGTAGACTCGTGTGTACATCAGACACCTCACACACATGATACATACCAAAGGATGCACTATAAGATTTCAGAAGTGTGAGAAGAACTGATGCCAAAATACCCTAGCCCATGCTCTGTCCAGGGGGAACAGCAGACATGTGATGCTGTCATGATATCACAAGTCCACTGGACTTGTGATATCATGGTCATGTACCATTTGTGAAACCTCAAGTTACCCCACCTTCTGATGCCATCCTATCACCTTGACTGTTTTATCTGTCAGATTACCTTTTCTCTGAAATCTTTCATTTCCACCATCCCCCTCCACCCCGGTCGGTCTTGGGTAATTCTAACTGCAAAGTTCACAATCTCTTCATATGATCACGTCACTTCAGACATTTAATCTTTCAGACGACATTCTGAACTTCTCTAAACATTTTTCCCTTCCCCTCACCCCCCCGCCCCCGCCCATCTTGGATTACTCCATCTCTTGATACAATGCCATCACCTGAAACATTCAATCTTTCAGAAGAAAATACTGTCTCTCTGAAATCTTTGCCCCCCCCCATCCCATCTTTGCGTACTCCAACCTCTTTAGTACCAAATCTCTTCATACGATCACATAACTTGAAACACTGTATCTTCTCTCCAAAATCTTTTCCTTCCCCCATTCCCTTAGCCTCCCCCCCCCCCCCCACACCCTTCTTGGCGTACCTGCAAGATGACCTTTAACCTGTCCAGGGGAGCGGTGACGGTCCTTGAGACTGCTCCGGCCGCCCCACCAGCTGCCAGTATCCTCCACCACATCCCCGTCTGCCTCTCTTGCTCCGTGAACTCATCCGGGATCATCACATCCTCGCCGATGTCCAGGAACTAGGGGGAAGCGAGGCACATGAAAGAAAGAAAGAAAGAAAGAAAAAAAAAAGGTATCGAAGAGCTTTTAGAAGAAGTAAGAAAGATACAGCACCTTAGGAGTTCGGAAGGATGTTCTACCATTCTACAAAGCACTTACCACTTTCAAAATTTTTGTTGTTGTTGTTAAAGTCACTGTTGCTGTATGGTTCTTGCAAGAAGTCTCCCTCATGAATTTTTGGGTGTGAAATGGTAACCTTGCACGAAGTAGCCCTCATCAATTCTTGATTATGAAATGGTATAATTTCACATTTTCTATTAAAGATTTAGAATGTATACATCATGGCACATGAGCTGACCAGTAATCCCCACTTTGAGTTCATTTAGCCTACAAAAATCAATGTAATTAATATCTCAGTTACTGAATGCTCACTTGAAGTTGAATCCAAGCATGATAACTATTTGTCAGTTCATCTGATGCAATCACATTTCTTATAATCATCACCATGCTCATTTGAAGTTGAATGCCAGTGTGATGACTACTGTGTATTTGTCAGTTCATCTGATGCAATCACACTTTTTTTTAATCGTCCGTTATCATGCTCATTTGAAGTTGAATCCAAGTGTGATAAGTATTTGTCAGTTCATTTGACGCAATCACTTTTTTTTAAATACCATCGCCATGCTCATTTGACGTTGAATCCAAGTGTGATAAGTATTTGTCAGTTCATTTGACGCAATCACTTTTTTTTAAATACCATCGCCATGCTCATTTGACGTTGAATCCAAACTTGTCAATTCATCTGATGAAATCATATTTTTGTTTTTCAATCATCACCAGTATCACTTCATTACATTGTATCTCCAGTGATATCGATCAATCTTATTCAAATTGAGCATTCTAAAATCCTTTACAGTGGAACCTTGTTATGACGAGACTACATTACAACAAATTCCTCTTTAATATAACAACGTATATATTGCGAGTCCAAACCCTCTATATTCCTTTGTTACTGTACCCATATATAGCGAGAAACAACATACACAAAGTACAGTGTACTCCCGTTATAATGAAGTCCTCGGGACCGGCAGTTTTCTCTCATTATATCGAAATTTCGTTATACTTGAACAAATACACAATAAAAAAGCACAGAGTCAATTGCGTTGTGGCCTACATTTTTACTTCATTGTAACTGGGACTTCATTATAATCATATTTGTTATAAAGGAAGTGCACTGCACCATGATATAATGAGAAAATCCTGCGGTTAATATGATGAGAGCATACTATGGCTTTGATCTGTGAAAACAATCAACTTTAAGTACTGATAATAGCAAAATATATATTACACAGCATGGTAATTGTCAAGGTTCTTAGGTCCTCGTTATTAAAAGGTTCCCCCTTATTACTCACAGTTGCATGTCTCCAGTAGGCATAGATATCTCTGAGATCAGAACTGGGGTGTAGCAGGAGATAATTCCTCCATTCATTCCAGTCCACTTTTAGTGTCCCATCCTTGTCCATGCTGTATGCACCATGAAACAACAGCAACAACAAAAATAAAAGATTAGATCAACAAGAGCATAACAACTGAAATTTGACATAACAATTACATAGTACTCATCACAAGCAAGTCCATCTATACTTCAAGGCTCAGGGTGAACCAAAGGAAGATTTTGCCTGGTTTGAGCATTAAAAGCCACATGGTAGCTTTACATAATCATCTTCTGTACTGGGCATGAATACATACATGTGCATGTACAAATATGTATGTACACTATTACAATGAAACAACCAAATATAGAATAGACCAGTTTTTCCAATTTGCGCATGAGCAGAAAAAGATCATTTGTACCAAAAGGCATTTTTGGTTTGTAAATTCACTGAGATAAGCATCTGTGATGCGATGATTATTCATGTGATCCTTAACTAAACGGTGCTTGCCAGCACATCCACCTGTTAGCAAGAATGGTATT
This sequence comes from Diadema setosum, assembly GCF_964275005.1. Classification (NCBI taxonomy): domain Eukaryota; kingdom Metazoa; phylum Echinodermata; class Echinoidea; order Diadematoida; family Diadematidae; genus Diadema; species Diadema setosum. Next base: position 25,924,481 of record NC_092701.1, on the reverse strand, counting down.
TCGCAATAAAGGAAATAGGCTGTTATTGCATTCAATACAGAACAATGAAATGAATGCCTACTGAATTGTCAACTGATGTGGAGTATTCTGATCATCTGATCTAAATGCAAGTTCATTCTTTGTTTGAACAGGAATTCCATAAATCGTTACATTGGGCAAGCTAATGCATTATGCCGCTTTGAAAACGAATGAAGTGCCTAACCAACTGAGAAAAAAGAAAGGTAATTTGTACCAATATGCACATGAACTAACTACGAACTGGCTTATTCCCTTTGTAGCCTCAACAGACCTACAACTAGTACACAACCGTATATCTCTGTACCTTCTTTTAAATCACTCTTACAATATACATTCAGAAAAGTCAGAGTGTTTTAGAAATGAACTTTACCAAGTCAAAGCAAGAAAATCACTCTGTTAGCTGTACACTTTAGTACACCAAGATACTATTACCTCCTCTCTCATGCCATTGTCATGTACAACTGAACTTCTATTCATCCTGTTCCATAAATTGTAACTTTGTACAAAAAAATAAAAATAAAACAAGTCCTCCAGCCATTATGATGTAATCTTTGAAGCCAATTTACTTTTAATATTAATGATAATTTTTCAACCCCCCCCCCAAAAAAAAAAAAAAAAATACAACTCCCCTGCTAAATAAATAACCTAGTACTGTTGTGGCCTTTCTGTTCTCAAAAGAAATCTCACTGCATTGGTAATTTCATAGTGCATGTACAGAGACTGTACGTGTACAATGTACATTCTGATTACATCCAGTACAACTTACGTGAACACACAGTTTCTATGTGGTACAATGTTCTTTTTTCATTTGCTGTCAAGTATGTTTTCACCAAACTCTATCCTTGCACTTATGGCATTAAGTATGGTACATGTATCATGTGATTAGATGTACATGTAGTTGTATGTACAATATGTACTTACAATGTATACTTTACAACATTTATTGTTTATCAATGGTATCTTTCTAGAGATACACTTGTAACATCAGTCACAGACATTCACTGATTATTGAGGAAATTGCATCAGCCTGCAAATATACCGCATTTATTTGAATTGATAGTTCAGAGTTCATTGAATACAGTATTCGCTTCTGCAGAGGTACATTGTACAGTTGTAGCAGACACCAACGCTGCTACGGTGTAATGGTGGTACTGACTATGGTACCCTATATACAACATCATTTGAGAACAAGAAAGGCATTACTAATGCTCAAGGAGTTACAACCTTCTGCATCACACAGAGACATTATGTCTGTTTCACAGAGCAATTCATTTTACAAAAAAGTAAGCTCACTAGCAACGGCAGGAGAGAGAGAGAAAAACAGAACAACCCATACCATCTAACCCATTACCACATCTAACACAGCAGATCACTTCAGGATGCTAATTTTTGTTGATGACTTAAGGGGGATGCGGGGGTGAAAATTAGATTAAGTGCCCCATCCATTTTGTCCATCAGGACATCATGGGTATTGGTGGATGCAGTCACTGGTAATAGAACAAGGAGATAACTACAACACTCCGCTTCAATTTGGAAAGCTGTTAATGAGATTTTCTTTGGAATGCACATTGCAAACAAGAATCATACAACTGTAAATGTGCAGTATGTATGAATCATATAACATTCCAATTGTTGTTTGTGTTTTTAGCATAATACCCCAGGGCCAAAGACATCTTGATAGCACGAGATAAATGACAGCAACATCTTGTATGAGGTTCTGACATATCATGGCTAACAAAAGACGTTGATGAATTCTTTCAAACTCACATACAAGGACCACACTTCAGTGGTCTCTTGGCTTTAAAAAATGTGACAAATAAAAACAAAGTCCCCTCACATGGACATTATGGCTATGTACTATCGTGACAGGTACTGTATGATTTCTGTAGATTTGGAGATAATCACATGAAAAATACACAGCATCAATGATCTTTCCTTTAAAAAAAGGAAGAATAAAACAGGAAATGTGCAATGCTTTGGGTGTACAGACAAACAGACAGACACCTATCGCAGTGAATCTGGCACCACTCTGAGATGGAGGCATGTTTGACATGTAACACTGTAGAAATGTAGACCTACATTGTAATGCTACACTCTAATGCATGAATCAGTCTTGCAATCTTATCAAGTAGTGTTCCTACAGGAGCACTAACCTTGGAAACAACATCGCTGAAGTCTGAAGGCTAAAATAGCATATTCTGGGAGGGAAAACAGTTACCAGTATTTTTACCTTTCTTGCAAACACATGTAGAGCGATGCAATTTGGGGGAAAAAGTATTCACTGTGAAACCTGCAATATTTTTGGCAAAAAAAAAAAGAAGTTACAGTGTACGTTGTTATTAGCATCTCTGGCACTAGATGCAAGAAAAAACAAGTGCATCTACAATGTATATAATTTAATACATAACCAACACAGCCCATCCCTGACCATTAAAGCCCTTGCCGAATTGTTGATGATTAAATCTTATTAAAAATGAAACCAAAACTATGTATAATCATATTCAATACCATATCAATATACAGTGTACAAACATGTACATGCTGTTCCAAAGTCCTTAACCCGTTGAGGATGAGTCCCGAGTATACTCGGGTAAGTGTCTATGGGAAATATGTGTTGTACAACGTAGCATAATCAGTCCATCCTCATCAGGCATAGCCCCCCCCCCCCCCCCCCCACACACACACACACACAGACACACACATATTATAAACATCATGTTAGCAAAGTGCTCTTGACTGCCCAAGCCAGACTTGTATTTTGACATCAGCCCTTACGCAACCATCTGCTTCCCATGTGATGTTCATGTACACGTATGAATCATCACTCAAGCAGAAATCAAAGCAACATTATTGGACAAAATATTTTGAAAACATCATGAAAAAAACAAAGCCCTGAATGAGTAGATCATCTTAGTTCACAGTTTTGCACTGCAATGAAGCTTGAACAATAAACGCATGCTGCATATACTGTTTGTATACCTGCTTTGAATACACTGTAATACTATATACTCCATGCCTACGTGCATACACATTCAAAGGACTGCACACTACAATGCTCTCCGAGTTCAACAATGTGAGGTCTCATAATTTCCCCTAAGCTTTCCAATGAGTACTGGATATGATCAAATCATCATGCATATCATTAGGCTATTAAAGCTCAGTGACATCACTGTATTTGAAGTCAAATCTTTTCAGCTGTATGCCACATACAGTGCACATTATACTTAGCACTTCCAATTATACTATAGGCTCTTTGACTTGGGCCACAAGATGTGTAATCAGGTCTGCATCTTAAGACTAGCTACCAGGCTGACCTGGGAACATCTCATGGCTCCATCTCATCCCTAAATGTCACTCCCATCATCTCCTCCTGCCTAGCAACCAACATCTGATGAACATCACAGCAGACAAAAGTCACTTAACAGAAATTTAAAACAAAAGAAAACAAGCACAAGGATTATCAGACTGGACAATGCTGTGATACCTGTCACTTGATAAAAAGAAAATCCCTATGCACCTAGCTGAAAGCACTGACAACCTGGATTTGGAGGGGGGGGGGTCTAAGATATTTACTTGAAATGGCTTATTATCCATCATTAAAAGCAGCTTCTGTGCAAACAGCCAGTGCATTCATACAATTCACTATTGAAAACTGAACATGCATTCACTGTGTTATTTGATTTCAATTCATGCTTTCCGTCTACTATTCACTCGTAATTACCGGCCAGGCAACAAGCTGGGTGACTGAAAAGATCATGTGGAAGCACAAAAGGTCCACAGACCTGTGTGCTTTTGGTATCTCCTATATTATCACCCTCTACATGGTACACATCCTTGGCAGACATTATTCATTTGGACCTTCTTTGTCTTTAGACTGCAACTTGCATCAGCTGAATAAGCCACAAATTTAGTCTTTACTTCCCCCTTTATAGTTCTGCAGGTAAAGCTTAAAGGGATGATACAGTATTGGTAGAGATGAGAATTGGGCTTTTTTCTTTTTGCGAGATACCAAGAAATCACTTATGAAATAGTACAGAGCATAACCTTTTTGAGAGGAATTCAAAGTTTATTTGATGAAAATCGGGTTTGGAATGACTGAAACATCCAAAAACAAAGTAAAACAAAGCGATCGTAATAAAAGGTGGGTCCCACACTTTACCAGAATCGCTCTGTTTTGGATATCTCAACCATTTCAAAACCAACTTTCATCAAATAAACATTAATTTCCTCATGGAATTACTTGTACATGCTCTTTCATATTTCATAAAAGGTTTCTCATTATCTTACCAAAAAATGTTAGAAACCTGAAATTAGTTCTCAACCAAAACAATACGATCCCTTTAAAGGACCTCATCATCTCTTTATCACAACATTTGTAACATGTCTTCTAGTGGCAGTATGGGTCTAAATCTATGAATGATTAACACTACTTTGCTAAAGACAGCCAGATATGTCTCACTAATGCCTAATCACAACATTGATCATTCTAGCTAAAATGGGACATCATTATATTTGTTTGAGCATTCCAATACTGTGTTTATTTACAAAATCAAATTAAGCACCTCATACACTTGTAAATGTACATCGTAAATGCCACTCTGAGGTTTAAAGAAGGAAATTACATGTGTAAATTACACTGTCTGTCTTTCATGGTTATAAATATGGTTATATAAGATAACATTCCCCCTCCCCCCCCCCCAAAAAAAAAAAAAAAAAAAAATGTGCACAACATGGAAACATGACGCATGTTAATTCACTATATATGTACTACCTGCATGAATCTACAGTACCAATGAACGCTTGATTGATTGCCCTTCTGTGTATGTAGACAGCAAAGATGCACAAACAGGGGTGCAAAAAACAAATTTATACGATTTTCAGACAATCAGCAAAGCAAATGTACACTGTAACACACACACACACACACAACAAGGTGACAGTAAAAATAAACAAAGCAAACAAATCACTACCTAGAAGTGGGTTAAATAGTAACATGCTAATGACACATAGGATTGCATTGACTGCCTGTACACATCAACACACTAATAAAGAGAGGTCTTAATGCGCATTCAAGATTTCTGCAAGTTAATGCACAAATGGCAAAATGCAAAAACAATCCCCAAATCGGGGAAACTGGGTCTGATTAAGGACTGTGTTTTAAGAACAGATATCTATCACACTTGTATCGTTCTTTTTTTTTTTTTAATCTACCTCTAGAGGTATACTTGTATATGAAAGGACAGTCAGTGTCAGGTTCAAGATTACAAATTTTGTTCTTGTAATGACCTACAATATACAGTACGATTGTAAACAACCTAACTGATCAACCAGGAGTAACTGGTTGGAACACTGCCCTTGTCCCTTGCATCAGTCAGGGCAGATTTAACCACTCGTAGACCAGCATGTATAACAGGCAGGCATGTCGGCTGCAAAGGTACCCGGTACATCTTTCTGCATAATGTGAGTTTATGTACATAATATGCAAGAGGATGGAACCGCACCATGCAAACGTACATTGTAAACCGCAGTCACCCTAGAGTAGAGGCATGGCAGAGGGGACTTAATTAGCTCCGTGACTTTGGACCCGAGGAGCAGAGAGCAGCAAAAGCAGAGAAAATGCATCACTGATTTCCTCTCCTCAGTCGGGCTAATAACACATGACATAATGAGCATTAGGGGAAGTTGCATTATGCATTATGATTGGAAATATTTTTCCAGCAATCTACAGGCCGGCGTCAAAGTACAGTTAAAATGGAAAGTCGAGGTCATAATCTATTACATGTAGGCTTGGTCACTAGTCTGCTGCATGCGGAGACTCACCGGGAAAAAAAAAGAAAAAAAAAAAAGAAGGAGGCTTCACAAAAAAAAAAGGCATCTTTAAAATTGCGTTGCCAAGGCAACCATTTACTTCACTGAATGATAATGTACAAAGTTGTATCTCCATTTCCCTCATCCCACGATAAAACATGAACATTCCAAATACAGTGCTCACATGTTAATTGGGCACCGCTTTACCCGGAACCCCGCTTAAGTGCAACAAAACTTGGTGTAACAAATTTTTCACATGTTATTTCCACTTAATGTGACACAAAAAGAGGCAACAGTGACATTTCACACTGTGACATTCAAGATGACTTGTGAATGGAGTTCAAAATAGGATAATGGGGGGTTTCACTTAAATCAGACCTTAGCAAAGAAAGCTTCCACATAAAAGAGATAGTAATGACCATCTACATTGTATGTGATAGCTTTGTGTTCATAACAAGACTCCCACTGATATGCAAACAAAAATTCTTTAATAAACTTCAATCTGTAGCATGAAGTAAAAAAGAAAAATTATTCCATTTGCTTCGATTTCTCTTTTTGCTGCAGTGGAAATGAAAATGACTTATACAAGCAGGGAGGTGGAAGAAAGATGGAGTGTGCTCTTCTGAGTTTCCTTTGAAGTCATGCGTGGCCCCGACAGGCCCCGACAGCGTTTTTTTCCCCCTCCCGTAATCCCATTACTCACGCTCGGCGCACTGCAAGTCGTAAATCTTGTGGCGGAAATCACGACGCGAAATGCATTGTGGTCGGGGAATAAAATGGCGTCCTACTGTGTAAGCACAGAACTCATATTCGGTAAAGCAGTGGTGTAAGCAGTGGTGGTGGTTCTGGCGATCGTGATTTTGACGGAGACGAGTTTGTTGAGGAGGAATTGCTTTTAGCAAATTCAAAATCACATTGACACAGCAACTTAACCAAATTTGATTTGCAATTGAAACTGAAACTCAGAAAGTTAGTTGGGCCTTGGCTTGGAAATTGGAGGCCAAGGCAAGGGCAAGGCTCGGGACACTGTTTAATAGCGCAGCGTCACCTCAGGTACGCTGCCTAGCAAAAGCATACCTAACGTTGGTCCTAGCTAGTAGACTCTAGTATTTCACAAACTACAATTGGTAGAATCTAACCACTGTTAAACGTTAGATTCTACTAGCTCCAGAGGTGTACTCTACTACTTTTTAATTCAATTTTTTGTAACGTTAGCATGGGGTAGAGTCAAGCCGATTACCGGTATTTACCGATGAATGATCGAGGGAGAGTGAGGCGAAACACTGTATACTAAGCTCTGTTTTCCCCCCTAAAATATACTTACAGCATCATACATCTAGGCTTTTATAGATATCATCTTTAATTCTCTACGGAAAATTATTATAATCAAGGCTGATATGTCTAATTTACACGTTTTAACACTCAACTTTCCATTCCAATATGTATTTACTAGTAACTCAAATTCACCGAAACAACGGCAACGAACGCTGTCCCGACGCCTACGCGGCGGCCCTACAACAACCCGACGAGTACGCTGAAAAGCCCCAGCTCGCTCGGGTGCAGACGAAAAAAAAAAAAACCCGCCTCGGTCTCTATGAAGCACTACTTTTACACTCGAACTGTTTGAAAACACGCCCGAACACGCTCATGTAACTTATATCATTTTGAAGATCAAGGTCAGGCCTACCTCTCTAACTATAAAAAAATTGCGGAAATGTGCGGGATTTCTCATAATCGATACAGAAACAATATGATGACATCTCTGGCGCACAAAACTTACTGCTCAGTAACTCCGTTGTTTGTGTACCGATTTCGCTGGTTCAAACGGCAATCTCCTCAGCACAGTCTGCTGAACCAGCGAAAGGTATAGACATACCACGCTACCCAGTTCTTGAGCCATAAGTTGTAGCTTTCGAAGGGGGACGTCTTTCACTGAATGTAATAGACTGCCAAAATTTTGAATATGACGTCATATTGTCGGTGCCACGCATCGCTTCAAAGCCCGATTTTTACGAGCGTGTGTTTATGGAAGGCCTGGAAAGGAGATCATGTTGCGTCACTCTAGTGCGCCGGAGGGTGATGGGTGGACCGATAAGGCCAGATTTTGACATATTTATCACAGAATGAGGGTTGGATTTCAAGACGTTAATCGGTGTAAGACCACTTGATTTTTTCTCTGAGGGAAGCTCTCAGAGTGCCATCTCCATCTTTCTTCCACCTCCCTGATACAAGGGATAGGGCTAAATTAGCAACACCAAGCATGCTTTCTCTGATATTTCTGTGCTTAAATGAATGGGAGCATGGAGAGCAGATGACAGCGTCATCAATGCTAATTTGCTTTAATATGCGGTTGTTACCACTATCAATATTCAGTGAAAACATAGTGAAATTCATAATTCTGTACAATTCCTTGCTTTTGTTTGATTTTGCTAAAACCTCTGAGAGTACCATTATCAAAATTCACTTGAACATAATGGTTGGTATGGAGTTTCATTGGCAAAAATCATGCAAACAGTGGCTGTCCATCATGATACAAGTCCCCACCAGCACTTGTACATACGTATTGGACATCATACATTAAACATGCAGAACCGAAGAAATGGTAGTCTCGTGGTAAACCTCTTCAGACCCAAATGCAGCAGATATGTCACAGGCATGCAACAAACACAGCCCATTCAAACGTTGTATATCCCCAAAGCCCGAGCTGCAACCGGGACTAGACCAACAAACATGGTACAAACACACATGGAAACTTACTAGCACACACATTCTACCTCTCCATGCTTAGTATCATGAAATGGGGTCCGCTCACGACATCCTTTGCAACCTTTTAACCTGCAGTCATACGTGCGGAAAGACGAAGCAAGTACAAGAGACAGAAAAATGTATAACAGATTAGCAGACTTTTGTTCTTGCATGCAGGCAGAACTCAAAAGCAACAGAAAGTAGGACATCTCGACACTGACAACAAAATATCAAAGAACTCTTCAAATTGAGAAAGCAAGTCAGGACTACGAGAGTATATAAAGTAGAATTGAATATGTAATGAAAAGGAGCAAACAGCTCATCAAATTTCGAACAATGAACACTGCTCCGCAACGTGCAAGACAAACTGGTACAAAACTTACATTGCTGAGAATATCACAGACAAAGCAAAAGTAGTCATATATTTTGGAATGTTTAATATGGCATGCTCAAAACTACTAACAAGTACTCAGGGTGAGCTGATATCAACTTAACTCGGTAATAATCAGGAAGTGCATCACTAATGTTGAAAATTAAATCAAATTATCATTTGAAGTGATTGGTTGTACACTTCCACATATTACTCTCATTGTTGGCAGAGTATTTTTCAGTTTGCTTGTGTACTATTTAAAAGTATGTGTGTGTGTTTACGACATACAAATTGTACTGTATATTAAAGATACTGAGTCTGACAGTCCTCAATATTTTCTATTTTGATATGTTAGGTAGGTGGGAAATATTGTGTTGAAATAATGCAATGTACGAGGAAACACTTTTCAATTTTACTCACCAAAAAAAAAAAAAAAAAAAAATCAGAATCTTTAAAAGAAAGAAAAACACTCACAAAATGAAGCTGTGCACACTCTAAAAGAGCCTTTTTGTTTCTTTTTTTTTTGGGGGGGGGGGAGGGGAAACAATCAAATGACACTATGTGCTCATGATATGCACAAAGCAACAAACAAACAAACAAGCAAACAAACACACAAACAAACAAACCAGAACATTAGTCACATACCTGACATCCAGCAACTGCATATCATCCTTGTGATTTACATTTTGTATTGTACCTGCTACCATGTGCTAAGCTTTGGATACTGTCTACATGTGTACATAGTAGAAACACCTTTTCAGCATACCATATATCTCATAAGAAAATTATTTATTGCAAATATGCCAAAAATTTGGTGAGGTTCTATTTTTGCGAGTCGGGTGCTATTTACGAATTCATAAACACGTAGAAATATTAACTCTGACCCAACATGAATGTAATGTGCACGCATACATTTTTCCCTCCAGTACTCCACTCCACAATCGGGAAATTAACCATTGGTGAAAAGTGCCAGGAAGTCCCGATTTATGAAATATTATACTTGTTTATATGGCATATACAGAATACTGTATGGTACATGTAAGCAAGCTATTTACAGTATCCCAACTGATCACTTTCCAGCAAAGCCACACACATTGACATCACTATCATCGTCTCGGGGCTCAATGAAAACTCTTCATTTGTACTTCAGTGAACACAAACTGGTACCGACACAAAAATGTAACTGTCATCTACACCATGATCCAGTCTACTTGTTGTACCCCTAGAATTCTACAGCATGGTACAGTACACACAAGTAAACTGAATGACAGGTACCCATATTTGTACACTTTGTACAGTGCTAAAATTCCTTCAAGGCAGAATCACAATGGTGATGAGTGAACCATGAAGTTTCCAACTTGCCCTCTTAAAGTGAAAGAACCCAAGGCCCACTCTCACATGACAGGGCATTGTCAACATACACAGAGAACAGAGGTGTAAAATGCATGCACCATCATCTTTGAGTTTTAATACCCCATTCAGACTAAGCAGTTTTCAATAGGTGCACCCAGGTGCATGTGTCAGATTTGACTGAAATATCTCCTTCAAATGACCTGTATTTTGTGCGCATGATTTTCACAGGGCTTCCTTGACCTGTTAGTCGATAAATGAGGGCAGGTATTAAAATCATCGATGAACGCTAAGACTTTTGGCTCTTCAGGAGTAACCAGTGGGTAAGGTCAGTCTGAACAGGGTATCGGGTGAGGGGCAAAAGAGTTGCAATACCAACCCACACACTGTGAGGAAGCGAGAAATACAATAATCATGAACAACATACCATCATCCCCTTTAAAAAAAAAAAAAAAAAAAAAAAAAAAAAAAAAAAATCAGCAATGACTATTCCAAACAGGTACAGAATGTAAGGGTGTACAGGCTATGCAATCTAATGAGACACATTCAACCAATCCCCACCCCCCCCCCCCCAAAAAAAAGAGTACTGGTAATAATAATGATAAAATAAGAAGTCAAGTAAACAATTCAGTATCCAATAGAGAGTACAGTTTACAAATTTATCTGCAATATGCACAGTCAGCACAATACCTACAGGTTAGCACGAATGGTACCTGCTTTTTGTACAAAAGTGAGTGCGCATTATAACTTTTACATGTTATCACTCTGCAGAGCATTTGAGATAAACTATTCTTCTACAATGTACATTACAATGTACTGTATACTTGACCTTCGTGACTTCCTACAAACTGCAGAAGTGGTGATTCAAGAGGGAAAATCTTTCTTACCATTTTCTTTTTCAGAACATTTGCTGCCTTGATTAATGATTCACGCTTTTATCTCAGACTTTATTTCTTCTTACTCATGAGCAGTTTCAAAAATACAGTGTAATACTGTGAATCATTTTATAGTTTTCTGCCTGCAAAGTTATGTGCAAACTTCTCTCATTTGTTTAATGAAACATACTTTACTGACTAGCTCCTATGTAAATTCTATTATTCAAGATACAGCACAGGATAACCTCTAGCACCTACGTGTAGTGTAAAAGTGGAAATTTTCACACGGGCAATTTTTGGTGCTTTGCCTCATAAAATGACTTTGCTTGTAATTACGGTAATTCAGCAGACTTGAAATATGAAGTACTATATTTCCAATTTTATTTTTGAAATAGTTTCATGTCACATGAAATGTGCAAAAATTTCCTCTTTTAAATACCAATTCAACCCACAGCTATCTTTTGTTTTATAATTCATATGATGTTGTCAACAATAGGCAGTTTCCTGCCAAAACCAAAGTAAGGCTTTGCCAAAACCTAAGCATGTCATTTTGACCTATTAAATAACAGGGATAAGTGTATTTCATGATGTACATGTAGGCATCTTGTCCATCAAACATACTAATGATTGGTTTCTATGGACTGGTGAATACAACATGTACTAGTATAACACAGAGAACCGTACATTGTGTAGCTTCCTGCAATTCTCTCAATACTAAGAATCACAACCATGTCTATGGTGAGTGCAAAGACAGTGTATAGATAAAGAAGAAGGAAAAAAATAAGGAAACATGGAAATAACAGGCTAAGACAATGCTGCACACTGGCACTGGTCCACAACCAGACTGGTAAAATTTACTGTTGGACCAGTATTAAACTTTTTCAGGAATGGACCAGTAAAAAATGGAAAAACTGGGCACCTACTGGTCCAACAGACAGGTCGGACAGTCTGTAGAAAAAGATGGGTTAGTGTGCGGCCCTGGCTTAGAAACCAGAACCAGGCAAAAACAAAACACTTGTAACCAAATAAAATTACCAAGGTTGTATATACCCTAACCAGGAACAGAAAGTAAATTCAACATATTATTTGAGTGTTAAGAAAACATGGCAACACAATATAAAAGAAGAACGAACTGATAAAGGAACCTCAGCAGCAAAATCCACGCAAATGAAAAGGATCAACAGAAACCTCTCTAACCTACATGTAGTAGGCCAATGTACTACATAAGCTGTTATTTTTCGTGTCCAGATATTTTCTCAAATGAGGAGATCACAGACATTTTTGCGTGATGATGGTTTTGCCTATTGACACCGACGCTCATAAATGCACTATTACCGCAGCCCACGGCAACATTTTCATGTTGTTAAATTCGCGATCCAACTTTGTTTCACGAAATTTGCCAAAATTAAACCCTCGCGAAAACAGCTTTACAGTACATTATCCAAACTACACAAAGGGCAATACACATGTATATTTCACTCTGTGATATTTGCCAAAAATACTTGGCTTTGGCGTGTGTTAACTGCAACAGTTTCTTCATCTAATTTTTTGAAACTCAAACAAATGCAGCACAGAATATCAAAGACGACATGAACGTACAGTGTACAAGCTGTTTATGGTATATGATCATGAGGTCATCATAAGAATGTATTGTACAAGTATCAGTACAAGTATGCAGTTTATCATTGTCACATATTTTCCTTGATTAAATCAAAACATATACAAATGGACACAGTATAAAACTGGTTCTAAGGCAAAGTCTTTTGCCTCCAAATGAAAGATTCAAAAGGCTTGTACACTCAGGTGTACTTTTCGGATATTTGTCATTCAGACCACTAGACAACAACAGATACACCTTGTACATTGTACATGTGTATTCTTGGAGAAGAGGTCACTTCTCTGGACATCTGTATTCTGGATTGGAAATCTCAATGACAGAAGGTTTGCTATTTGAAACTGATCTCAGACATGCTACTTTCATTAAAGCCAAACACTAGGATTTTACATGTACAGCTGTATATCAAAAGGTCATCTTTACTGAATATTTAAACATTCAAGCATCCTTCAACTCAATAAGTGTTAACTTATGTATTTTTCCCCACCCAAATGGCACATCAGCCAAGTTACATAACCACTTTCAATTCATTTACCTTTTGAGCAGCTTGTCTGCTTCATCTTTGCTGACATTAACCCCAAGCTTCTTGAGCGAGAGAAGAATCTCATGGACGTCCAGTGCCCCATCTTGGTTGTGGTCGATCTTCTTAAAGACAAGGCGTAGCTGTTTCTCATGCTCTATTACATATTGCACAAACTCAGCAAAGTCCAAGTGTCCATCTTGGTTTTGATCACTTTTTGACATGAATTTCTGGGGAAAAACAACAACATAAGAATAAAATTGTATTTGTTTCACATAGCATTTATCAGTAGTCACATGTTCAGCTTTTTTGCTTTCAGTTTCATTACAACACTGTATTAGAAACACTAGTGGCATGGAGGACAACATACCTCTGAGTCTGATTGTACTTTCTTCTTTTCTTTTTTTTTTTTTTTTTTTTTTGGGGGGGGGGGGTGTAAACCAGAACTTCTGTTCAACAATGAGAATGTACTTCTAAGATCTGCAACCCAAAACATACTGCAGTCCTACTGTGTACATATATCTTGAGGGATGCAAACAGCATGTTTGTATACTATACAATGTGTATACCAACCCAAATGTGTAACCAAACAAGAATACAGTACACTGTTTGTTATACAACCCTCATTTATACTGAAGGCCTAAAATAATCATCAAAGCATCAAAACATAGTGCATTTCCCACAACAAACTGAAGTTCCAGATGGTTTAGAACTTATTTTCTTCATTAGCTAATGAAAAGGTTCTTCTTCTTATGTGAAATAAATTCGAACACTGGCAATAAATATGACACATGCACCACTAATCATACACTATATACAGATCTACAAGTATACCTAGGTTACCGTACTTGCAGTGAGGTACAGAAACCATTAATCAAAGTAAAAATCATACATTGTATTCGTAGAAACACTGGAATATACAGTACTATTACTAGACTTTGAATTGAATGACATATACTCATCTCAAAAACAAAAAGGATAAAGAATTCTCCATTTAGATCTATTAAAAACACTGAATATGGAATGCAATTTCTAAGGCAGGGGAGAATGATTGATTGCAATGAGTTCCCAGACTACAGCCCAACCCCATGAAGGCCACACATGCAATAATTAAACAATAAACTAATACAATTCACTGAATTTCTGATTTTTTGAATGAGTAGCAGTCCTTTATTTTTATAAGAAAGTTAGAAGCTATGCCAGGATCTACAAAAATTGACAAAGTTTGTGGAAAGGCATCACTCAGAGATGGAGAGACATGATGCACTGTCGATAATCATTAGTGACAGATTTGTGCTGAATGTATACTATTGCACTGACTGTTGTAGAGTAGTAATTAGCCTCAGTTTGTGCTTGGTGAATGTGGGTGGTGGCTTCTCAGTTTCAGCTAAGCTCAGCCTGTTTACCAGCGCCCACCACGGCCAAGCACCGCCGACATTGCCGACTGGTCCCCGTATTCAGCACCAGTGTCTACGTCTGAATGCCCGAGGAGGCGACGTTACACACAAGTCACAATAGGCCTACCGCTAACCCGTTTCATTTCGCAGTATCTTCCTCTGTCTGGTTGATAATCTTTATAAAATCATGATATAAAATGAAGTCATTCAACTCAAATACATAAGTAAAACTGAAACTTATCATATCGATGGGATACTGAGGTGACATCAGATGTAGAATCAACGTTTATCGCTTACTTCAGCATGGTTAGGCACCATATGAACACCCAACCGTGTAAGTCCCTCTTGCAAATCTTCAACGTCTATTCGCCCATCGCCGTCCACGTCAAGTTTGGAAAACAGTTCCGCATATCGCTCTTCCTCCTCCTGAGATATCCCTCGGGGTGACATCCCGTCCTTGGCATGAGCCTCTATCAAACTCATGATAACTAATCATTGATGTCAAAATACACATAAATTTCCTGTTAATATTCTCTCTGGTAGTCCGTGGTCAATCATTCCGCCGGCTCCTTGCTAGATTCCTACAGCACTAAAAGCACATCATTGCATTTGGCTACGAATGAATACGCTGCGCTGTGGAAATATACTCACAGCTACAAACAGATACCGAGTACACGTACACACGAGATCGCGCGCCCCGCTATTACGCGCCACCCACTTGTACTAGTACAATCGCCGCTTACTACTGTATATCATTCTGCTCTTTTATCCGCGACATACGTTCGCCAGACTCCAAAATGACATTAATTGAACTATGGAATACATTCGTAATGCCATGCGCGCTCCATACTGCGTACGATTATTTATTCACTGCTATGCTAACTTCATGAATTTTATGTACACCTGTACATGTACAATGTACCCGCACGTTTTTATTTCACATGTCTCACGAGTATTGGAAAAAAACATGAGAAAATCTCATCAACAGTACCGGTAATGCAAAACTTTACAGCGCGAGAATCAGAGTGCACGCGAGTCACTGTTCGTTCCACTCACCTCCCTGTTCCAATCGACAGTGAATATCCCCATCCCGGTCCCCTCCCACGCTGTGATGAATGGATCTTCCGCATTTCCCGGTAGCCAGTGCAGAAATCTAGTTTGAACTTTACATGAACTTTCCAAGTCCGAAGAGCAGAAAGGATAGAGAGACGGCAAACACCATGCTTGAATACAGGATGGATGGATATGAAAATGATATGAAAATTGCAGGATGGATATGAAAATGATCACTGAATGCTGAAAAAATCAAGCCAGGAACTTACTGAGCTGATGATGAACAATTGGAAAGACGAACATGGATCAAATGCAGACAGATACGGATATATTGAGAGATAGACAGGAATATATAGATGTCCAGGAATGGATAAAGATATGGGTGATCAAAAAAGTAACTTTGGTTTAAGAGTGGGAAAATTGCAGCAATCCAAATTGAAATGACATTATATTACCATAATATATCATTTTTACATATAAAATTCATAGGTTTTTCGGGGGGGGGGGGGGGGAGGGGCAGGGGCAGATGTGGTTGAAATGGGTACCGAGTACCTTCTTGGCATGTCCAAACATATTGATATGATAATGCTTAAAATTTGCATAGGCCTATTGTTCTATGGTGGTAGGCCTACATTAAGACCATAAGTCAAATACAAATGTGGAGTGAGTAAAAGCAGCATTTAAAGGGAACGCAAACCCAAAGAGCAATGTGGATTGAGTGAAAGCAGTAACATTAGTAGAACACATCAGTGAAAGTTTGAGGAAAATCGGACAATCGATGCAAAAGTTATGAATTTCTAAAGTTTTGGTGTTGGAACTGCTGGGTAAGGAGACTACTAGAGGTTATGACGTATGAGTGGACTACAATATAAAGAAAAAATAAAGGGAATTAAATAAAAATTCATTTTTTCATGAAAATTACACATTCCATGAACTTGATACTGACATATGTTAGGGGTAGCACTTATTCCCCCTGCTTTCTGAAAGCGGTTAATCAAGTACAGTTGTAATCTTTCATTTTGCCAGAAAAGTGAATTTTTGTGGAATTCCTTTATTTTTTTTTTATATTGTTGTCCACTCATACGTCATAACCTCTAGTAGTCTCCTCATCCAGCGGTTCCAACACCAAAACTTTAAAAAGTCATAACGTTTGCATCGATTGTCCGATTTTCCTCAAACTTTCACTGATGTGTTCTACTAATGTTGCTGCTTTTACTCAATCCACATTGTTCTTTGTTTGTGTCCCCTTTAATTTGGAGAATGTACCCATAGATTTGAAGAAAATCGGATGATCAATAAGCCTTTTTTTTTAGTCTTTGCTGAATGATGACACTACAGCAGTTTATGACATCATTGTGGAAGACGACATGCATAAAGAAAATATAAGGAGAATTCCATAGAATTCAATTTTTGACAGAATATACACATTCCATCAACTTTAATACCGACATAAAAGGGTAATACTAAATTCCCCTGCAGTGCTGAAAGAGGGAAGTCAATGCTCTGTTTTGCAGAAAAGAAAGCGTGATATTGAATTCTCCCTCTATATTTTCTTTATATTAACTGTCTGATTTTATTCAAACTTTCACTGATATGTCCTTCTAATATTGCTCAATCCACACTTACATTTGGGTTTTGGTTTCATGCAAAAAACATGAAATTTGCACTTTATGCCTCTGTTTCTCCCTCATGAAATGAACTTGATTTGATAATAAGAGACCCTGGGGTCTTCTCTCGCCTGTGTATCACAATTAACAATCAAGTTCTCGCAGAACAAGATTTACACGCTGTATAGAAAACTTGGGGTGGGGAGGGGATGGCAGATTTGAGAGCCTCCAGGGGGCATGATGGTGTCCATTTGTGCAGGATCACATGATACTAGCTTGAAAGTACATTTACAAATGTATCTACTTAGAGTATATCTTTGGTTTTCAAGATTTTTTTTTTTTTAAAGATTCTCCTGATGTGGGAGTTCTGGGGCCCCTGGGGGTCCCCAGGAGGTGGAGCATGGTACCCATTTGTATTAATATACATTCTGTTACCCTTGATATGAGTAATAATGCCTGCCAAGTTTGGTGATGAATTGATATGTTTTCAAGAAGATAAGAATGTGAAAGTTGTTCCAGATATGCCATGATAAAAAATAAAAAAAAACTTAAACTGGTTATCAATGCACTTACTCATATCATTAACTTAGCTTTATATCATTTCAGTTCTACAGAAAAAGATTTTGAAAGATTCCTTAATTTGGGGGGGGGGGGTGGGGGGGGGGGCATGGGGCCTATTTGAACAAATTGAAATCCTAACCCAAAAGACTTATCCAAGTTCGGTGAAAATCTGTCATGGGGTTTGTGTATGATCGTAATAGTTATCTCACCTCAGCCAGAGGTTCAGGTGAGCTAAATATCCCTGGACATTTGTTCAGTATTAATAAAAAAAATGTGAATAGCTTATATCAAGAACAAATGGCAAACCAAATACACCCCGCATTACATGTGTTTTCCTGAGAACTGCTGCTGGTATAAACCTCTTCATAGTTCCACTTTGCACACAACTATAGAATAAAGAGTTTATTTGTGATAACAGGCATGTTGGCTTTCAAAATTCACTGAGATTTAAGCATGTGTGTTGTCTAATGATAATTATTCATGTAATCCTTTTAAATAGCCCTTGTCAGCACATCTATCTGACAATTAACAGCAAAGAATTCATCAAAGCCTGGTATTTGGCAATAATGATAGAAAAATGCATAATAATGAAATAGATTCTTCCCACAACATGCTAACACATAGTCATCTGGCTGTATGCTAAAGTTCATTCCGTGACCATGAACGCCATTCATTCTTATGCAGACAAGCTTATAAAGAAGAGCTCCTGATGACTTTTACATTTGAACAACTGTAAATTGGTTCTACTGGATACAAAGTTTCACAGTTTTCAAACTTCATAACAAATCACAATGAACCAAGGATGATGACATGGCAGCTTTACCACAATGCATTTAAGTGGGGGCTCAAGGAAGCAAACCAAAAGAACGCATGCATAAATTCTACACAGGTGAACTTGTGAAGAAATTGTGTCATGTATGGAATTACATTACTACAATTCTGAAATATGTGACCCCAATGTCATCATCCTTGTTCAGTGTAATTTGTCTTTTGTTTTTAAAAGTATTGATTTCTCTGCTGCAAGACCACAGTAACTTCTAAAGTACACATACACTGTAAAGCTGTCCATTTATGTAATACATGATGTGAAATTACGAAAATCATCTGGACTTCCCCAATACAGGCACTATTTACCATTTACGAATGAAACAAGACCCAGCCTTAGTGCTTCAAAATAGTTCTAAAATGTGAGTTAGGGATAGAAACAGCCAATTTTAAAGTGTTGATCAGTAAAGTCAATTTGTTAAATATACACAATGTGAACATTAGTTTTATTAGAATTGTTTCTAGAATAGTGATATACAGTGTATCCTTATATTTTAGGCTTTACTGCAAAATGTTCATATATGGTAAGATGTTTTGTCATACATCTGACCTATATACACATATGCATCAAATGTGATAACTCAAACATTTTTTGAATACTGCTCCCACTGGTAACTCATTGAAGACCAGTCCCGAGTATACTCGGGCAGGTGTCTATGGGAAATACAAGTGTATGTGTCGTATTAAAATCAGCCCGTCGTCAATGGGTTTTAACACAAGTGCAGTGCCCAAACAACCGAGGAAAAAAACCCCACAAAAATCAGGTTGTATGGGAAAATGTGCATGTATGAGCCTGAGGTAAGTACAAACTGGCTTATTCTCCTGCTGAATGCAGTTTTTTAATTCCAATCTGCTGATTTTGGTATACCATGCAAAGGAATTAATTATCATTGCTCTGGAGGTTGGCAGCCAGTGTTCCAATCTCAGGGGAGCTCATTAATAAAGGCATCACACTGTCCTGAAGTTGAGCAAAGATGGACTTATGTTAAAGGAAACGTTCCAATTTGGCTCTGATCGTACAATCGGGGTATTTGTGAAGGCATCAATATTGTATAAAGGCAGGTAAAGTTTCCCAGGCTGCATGCTACCTAAAGATTGTATATTGTACAATGTATTTGATTTGTCTTTTGATTGGCTTTAACCAAGTATGGCCATCTTGTTCCAATTTCGAGACAGTGTGATGCCAGTCTAAGGCTCTAAATGAGGTAGACGTCTATGTGTGAAGCTAGCCTTTGTCAAAGGACATCTCACTGTAGTAACTGCAAGAGATGCTAGCAGAGGGTCGTCACACGACATGAGACAACGCCACCATGCAGCAAGAAAAATTCCAAAGGAGGGTCTTTGGGGCACTTCCAAATTTCTCAACTTACACCTATGAATTACGTACTAAACTTTTCCTGGCAGCATTTAATAGCAAAAATCTGCATATTCGCAGAAGCCCATGCATACTAAATTGCGCACCAATGGCCAGTCTCAGGCAAACACACACATACGCATTGTGTGTGTGTGTGTGCGTGTTGAAATTGAAAAACAAAAAAGTGTTTGTGTGTGTGTGTGTGTTGGAATTTGAAAAAAAAAAAAAAGTGGTTTGGTGTGTACGTGTGTGTGCGTATGTGTGTGTTTGTTGTGAGTGTATGTGTTTGTTGTGGGTGTGTGAAGAGTTTGTTCACAAAAACCGATAAGTCCATATTTGCCAAATGGAGATATTTGCGATTAAAGGTCAAGAAAAATAAAGAGAATAATACGAAAATTTTTACTTGCTTTGACCATAACTTCAAAGATGCACCTTTATATGTAGTGACCAACATATGATTTAAAAGATATTATTTTATACTTTATGACAGAGACCATACTTTAAAATCTTCAAAAATGGACTTCGGTTTTTGCGAACAGTATGAATGCATGAATGCCTGTTTGGCAATTTGGCTTCATGTTAAGGCACATATTTGACACATTAGAGCAAGTCCTTTTTTCATCAAAACACGTATACTGTGTTGAGAATGTATCTCGCTTATAAAATCCGGAGGAATATGGACAAATATTGATTTTCCTTAAAATCAGAATGATTTTTCCAACCCAACCCCATCTTAGAAGCTGTACTTTACGTGTATTACTATAGGCACTTCCGGGTTCTGGCTTCTGGTAGTCAACCTCTTTCGTGCGCGCGCGCCACTGTTCAATTGGCCCCGTTTTCATTTGTACGCACTGAATGGTGAGCGCTTACTTTATTACATATATAGAACCTCTTTGTTTGGCACCAATGTCAGCTCAGTAGTAAAAGCACAGTAATTATTGACTTGGCTGCTTCCAAAGATTAATGATTTTCTCCTGAGTGTTTTACAAACACTGCCATTGGAATAGTTTTCTAAATACACTTGTAATGCCTAACAGACCAGTCAACAAATTTACCTCTCTGGCATGTAGCACACATACAGTACCATGAAATAAGGTCATGAACAGACACAAAAAGAACACAGAGACAGCAATATAAGAAATTCTTGTTTATGCCCCCTGGTGCTCTAAATTTATTACATGTCACACAGCAATATCTAGGTATGGTTACCCATAAAAAATAACCTTTATATGCACATGAACTTTCAAAAACACACAATCTATCTTGGATTTCTGAAATCCCGAATACTGGTACAGTAGTTGGGTAAAATCTGCAGCCGAACCATGTCCAGCTTGACTAAATCAACACTTATAGACCACACTATTACATCAACCTCTAGCTTCCTTTCAGTTTACACCTGTATTCCAGACAATGTCTACAACAGATATATGTACACAACTTTCTTCTTCTTTTTTTCAATAAATACCACATATTTACCCAATGAAATGCACAGAAATCTCAATAAATCTAAAGTTGAATGAGTCTCTCCCATTTTTTCTATTAAACATAACAATGAAGCAGCATTACTGAAAAGAAACACAAAATACATGAACAGCCACACCCACCAGTGAAATATCACAAAACACACAATAAATGCCATCCTCTAATGTACAAGGTATAGTATTAAGACCAAGGTTTAGTAGTTGAAAATCGGAAGGGTCAAAAACTCTGTGGACCTTGTACGGTGTAAGTACATTTTCTTTTGCTCAAGGCAAAACCTCACAGACATCAAAGATATAATTCATCTCTAAAAGAATACATGTCATTGTGAATGGAAGAGAGGGTACAATGAACTCAATAAGGCTTGCAAATACAGTGCACCCCCGTTATAACGAACACGGTTATAACGAAATTCCGGTTATAACGAAGTAAAAGTTTTCGCTGCAATGTCATCCACTCTATGTATTTATATTGTTTATTTGTTCGGTTATAACGAAATTCCGATATAACGAAAGAAAACTGCCGGTCCCGAGGACTTCGTTATAATGGGAGTCCACTGTATACAGTA
This sequence comes from Diadema setosum, assembly GCF_964275005.1. NCBI lineage: Eukaryota > Metazoa > Echinodermata > Echinoidea > Diadematoida > Diadematidae > Diadema > Diadema setosum. Next base: position 25,902,336 of record NC_092701.1, on the reverse strand, counting down.
TGAGGGGAAAATGACAGAAAAAAAAAAAAACACACAGTTGCTTGTCTGAATGACAGTAAAACTGTTGGGTGGTTAAGCAGAGCCACAAGATTATTTTCTGCTCATGTGATGGACATAAACAGCACTTGGTTCTGTGCTACAAAGCACCAAAGACATATCATACATGTCATATATTTAGCAAGTTTAATAGTTTGCAAACTGAGACTGGCAAGACAACTTCGCAATTGGTTAAAATTCGCAATTCTCTCACTGTGAACCACAGTGAGAGAATGAAAAATAAATATAATTGATTTTTACCCAGTTTTGGGACCACATACACTGCATTTCCTGTTAAGGGAGGAAATAGTTTTGTGAACAGTTAATTGTGTAAATACCAGTCAATCCCCCAAAATCCACAAAGATGCAACCATCACAAAATACTATATACATTTATATTGTAGTTGCGTGGATTTATACGATGAGGTTAATCAACCTAGCTATCTCTGTTATTAATGTGTAAGAAAATATTGCTCTTGATATATCATGTGCATCTTTGGAGTAATTCACACATAGAAATTGCCAGCCGTGTAGCTTCATACAATAATGTGACAACAGCAGCTCATTTCAGGGACTAACAGGACAGACAATCAAGTTTTAACTTCCTTTCTGTCTCTGCGATGTATTCCACTCTTATGCAGGCTATGTATGTGCTTACCTGCACAACAAACACTGTGCTTTATGAACCACAGTCTTTGCCAACAGCAAGCAACATTCATCTTGTAATGGTGTCAAAGACTATATAATTTCTCTCATGTCTATTGAGGGAAAGGGAAAAACTGGTGGAAGAATACTCTAAGATCAGGTGACCCGTACGATTTCCTGATTATCACAACATTGTCAAATGCCACACAAGTGTGATGACTTTCTTTATAATCGGGCAAGATAATCTTGTAATGCACAGACAGTTTTCAGAACAAAAATGCTTGCCCACAAGAATACCGGGTAATGTTCCCACTGAATCAGTTGTAAATTCAAACTTGGTACATATGACTCTTACATGTAACTTACTAAAGTGGATAGTTCTTAATGTATATCACTGATTCTTATGTGTTAATTTCTGCACTGAATGCTATTTCAGACCATGTGTGATTCTTTTCTTGGAAAGGCAGAAAGAGATAGATAATAAATGAAATAAAGAATTTTAAAAGAAGATGTTCACGATGCAACTGCAAAAACAGAGATCCTGCATTATCAGTGCAATGTATCTGGTTATACAGGTATTGTTTTATGATGAAAAATTACCCAGAAATTGATTCAAGTGATAGCTTAAAGACAAAAACTAAATGAGATTGCATTAAATGTCTGATTGATCAATTGCATGTTTGATATGCATATTCTTGGCCTGTTAATATTTCTTCCCTTCTCATTTTGCGCAACAAAAGCCTTTCTGGATGATGATGTAATGTCTGCATATTCCAACTGTAGAGTGTCATGAACCAGTCCAAGTAATCATGCTTTAATTTTGTCCATGATTTGCTAAATGCAATAATTAACACGACCTTTTCACCTGGTGTAAAACACAGAATACATGCAAGAAACAAAGAATGGGGAACCTACAGCCTATTTCAAACTTTATTGCAAATGTAACAAGGCTATCAACCCATTTAACTATAGAGAGAGCATAGCAAGATGACAATGGGATGCTCCTCATAAGTTGATTCTGGAAGTATGTAATGGTGTGTTGAGCCTTTTATTTCAGTACATTAAAAGAATATGAAGAAGAAAAAACAAACATGTTTTGTGGCTAACAAATTCCCTTATTATACACTCATATATTATACACTCACAGCATGTCATCAATTCTGAATCTGCACTCCACTTATTTAAGACATGCATGAATACAGCAAACACAATTCTGGATCTATGTGGGACATGGTTTCACAAATAAAACACATAAATCTGAGGTTTTTAATAAGTATCCCTGCACTATCAACTTGAACATTTATCCATGACACGCAGTTCACAGCAACGCTTCCTCGACATAAAAAACCAAAACAAAACAAAAATGAAGTCCTGCATGTCTTGTTACAATATACAATGTAATTGCTCCTTTTGCAGGAAAATTTACCCCAAAGAGAATGCTGTCTTTGCACCTTTACAAAGTATCAATGCTACAACTGGCTGTTTGAAAAAGCTATCATTGGGTCTTTTAAGTATATAGATATGCTTTCCCATTGCTCAATGGGTGGCAACCAAAGTAAACCATTGAGAGACCACCAAAAGATTTTGATTCTGCACAAACTGTCAAAACAACAGAATTTTTCATTCTTTTCAAACTTCAGATTTACATGGAAGAGGGATCACTTTTCCAGTTAATATGAATACAATAACAAATAAATATCAACCTCATCAATCCAAAGAAATATCTTTGACCCAAACATATTGTTGACCAATGAAACTTATTAGGGGCTTTATGATGCATGGTCACAATTGAAGCATATATCCTTGGGGTAAATTCTCCTTCAAAGGAGTATTCCAACACACTGTTCTTTCTGCTGCACTCTTCTTTAAAGAACAAAATAGCATAACACCATGGGGGTGCACCACATTGACAGGACGCCCTCTGCAGGTCTTTACTGTATATTGAGTATGAGAATCCCTCTGGAGCCACACATGCTGATCAGTTTTTGCAGGCCCCGTCTTTCACAGCCCCTCGCAGGCGGTGGTATTCTTTCAGCCTATCGTCATGAAGAGAAAGAAACATTGAAGAGATATGAAGAGATATGAAGAGATATGAAGAGATATGAAGAGATATGAAGAGATATGAAGAGAGAAGGAAGATGTGATGGAGCGAAGGAAGGTAGAATGAAAGATAGAAAGATGGAGGGAGAAACAGAGGAGAGGACAGACAAAGCAAGAGTGACATTGAGATGATCAGATGGTGATGCTGTGATTCTCCACTGGGATGAGGCTTCCTTGTTTTGTGCTCTGCCAACACTCACACATGAAAATGAGGGAGATTGTAAAAAACAATCAGGGAGATACTTGTGTGTTACATGCATCTCAGCAGGCACAAATAATTCCCAAATTGGGGAGACTTTCATTGTCATTCACTGTCAGACAGTAATAATGTATATGTACTTAGTTTCATGAAGATACCTTGAGCCATTTCCGAGATATGGAAAAAAAAAAGAAGAAGAAGTGAAATATTAGCATTTTCACATGACCATTGATCCTTATGGCCCAAAACGTTCTCCACAGAATTCTTTACGACGTAATACATGTATACATTATGTTTCATGAAAATACCTTCAGGCATGGCAGACATAGAGGGGAAATAGTGATATTTAATGATTTGACCTTGACCTTTGAACTTGAGTATGTGCATCCAAACAGTTGACAGGTACAGCTTCGTCTACTCATACATACATATGGCAAGTTTCATTTGGACATCTCAAATGGTTCTCAAGTTACACTGTCCACAAAATCGATTATGGACAGACAAAAGAATGGTTAGACAACCGAAGATGTAATGCCTCCGGCAACACTTTGTGGTGGAGGCATAAAAATCCAGCACATACTGTAAAAGTGGAAATTTTCGCGATATTGAAATTTTCACGATTTTGCGCAACCTGAAACTAGCGCGAAAATAAAAGCACGCAGATATTTTTGCTTGCCATATTTTCCAGTAGTTGATGTCTTGATTCCGCGGAATTAAAAACACGTGAAACTCTTCTCAACCGGCCAAGCGCGAAAAATTAGTCGCACGAAAATATCCACTTTTACAGTAAACTATTGTTAGCCTGTTTTCCACCGAACAATCCCATTTCCTTTTGGTGGTGTTTCATAAATGACATTTGAAATGGATTGTGCAGTAGAGAAGAAAATTAGGCAGTAACAATTGTCTTAACAGTTTCCCCAGTTTCTTCTCAATCTCTAAATAAATTCATCTTACCTGACAGCATTGACCTTGATGAACCCAAGGGCATCTACAGGCTCATAGTCTCCTTTCACATCCATGCTACAGTGCAGGAAAAGATGACAAGAGACACAACATATGTTTAATCAATGTGTGTGTGTCCATGCATGTGTATGTATGTATGCATGTACATGTACAGTCAACCTCGCTTACCTCGACGTCGGATTAGCCGAATATCACTTACCTCAGGGGCAAAATGAGTCCCGATTGTTCCTATGGAGTTTCCGTGTATTAAAACTCGCGTAGCTCGAAAAACTAACTCAAAAGTTCGGTTACCTCCAAGGGAAATCTAAAGCCCCGCTCTTACTTAACTTATTGTTTTTCCCAGCATGTTGCTCGAATCAAAATTGCAAACATCACTCAGCATTTCCGATTAAGCGCGCGTGGACAGCGAAGACCTGTCACAAATCTTTTCAAACTCGATTGTACATATTCTGAGACCAGAACAACCGTGCGTCCAAAGAAATACCCGGAACACAGCTGACAAGAAAAATCCCCAACACCTACCTACACACGTACACGGTATGCACATAACATCCGTGCCAATGGAGTGCTTACGGATAGCACTACGCTCTGTCCCATCATCTTCTTTTCTGTAACCACTGTGTTCTGATTCGCGATCGTGATAGTCATGCTGTGTGCGTAGATTTCTTAACCGTCGTGGCGCACCTGCTTAGGTGTTGACAGTTATATCTTTGGCATTAATCACGGTCCACTGTCCAAACATCAATCTCCTGCGTAGTGCTTTTTTTTAAACTTTTTTATTTTCACGGAGTTTGTTTCATCAATTCTCCCCCGAAAATGCAAGCACTGAATACTTTCTTCTTCTTTTTTTTCAGCAATGCGATTATGAAAATAGTTTGGTATATAATCTGGAAGTATAGGCCTAGCATAATAAAGAATAGAATAGACAGGGCTCCACACTAACTTTTATTCTTTTTTTTTTAATATCATTGATTTTCATTTTTTGGTGATTGAAAGTAAAATCTGGTCGCCGAAAAAAAATAAAATAAAACTAGAAATGTCGCTACGGCGACTGGTGTATGCCTCCGCCATAATACATGGTTCTCCTAATAGGTCTATAGTACAATGTCTTGACAATGTGTGATGACAGTTTCACACAATTGGCAAAATATTAAAATGACAGGTTTGCCACAAATGTGCTGAATGTTCACTTTCCTAGAACTAGGTTCAATTGGATGAATGATTAAAACGTCAGAGTGCAGGTATTTGGGGGAACTGATGATTTTCACTTGACTTTTGACCCTTTTATGCATTGAGTTTATGCATTGAGTAATTTTCAAGGTATTGAGAAAAAGTATAATTTCAGTATCAAATGGTAAAATAGTATTATCGAAACATGGCCTTTGACCTTTGACCCCACAGTTTCAAAGAGAATCACTGTTAGGTAGAACATGCATAAATATGTAAGTTTCATGACAATACCTTGAGTCATTTTTGAGATATGGAGGAAAAAGTGCAATTTAGCACTTTCACTTGACCTTTGACCTTTTGACCTTTGACCTTTTGGCAAGAAACTTCCCACAGAATATATATTGGGTTATACATGCATACATCAAGTTTAAAAAAATCCTTCAGGCATTGCATAAATATAAGGAAAGTAGTTATATTTTGAGGAGTTGACCTTGACCTTTGACCCCTGACCTTTGACCCATGACCCCCAACTTCCCTAGATAATCACTGCCCATCGGTACAAGCATATATACTAAGTTCCATGAAGATACCTTGAACCATTTGCGAGATATGGAGAAAAACATGAAATTTCAAACATTTTTTTCACAAAATAACGTGTGACCTTTGACCTTTGACCCTGTGACCCTAAAATACACACAAAGTATCATCCCCCAAGGATATACCAAGTTCATACCTCATACCAAGTTTAAAGCAAAACCACCACACCGTTCTTGAGATATCGACAAAAACAAAACGGGACGTACGGACGTACGGACGGACGGACGGACGGACGACCCGAAAACATAATGCCTCCGGCCACTTCGTTGGCGGAGGCATAAAAATAAGAAAAACTAAATCGGTGCTACTAAATATAGAACTAGAAATGTCGCTATGGCGACTGGTATGCCTCCGCCATAATGCATGGTTCTCCGAATAGGTCTATAGCATAATGTCTTGACAATGTGTGATGACAGTTTCACATAAATGGCAAAATATAAAAATGACAGGTTTGTCACAAATGCATTGAATGTTCACTTTCCTTGAACAAAGAAAATATAAAGGAAATTCAACAAAAATTCACTTTTCTAGAATCATGAAAGAGCAATGGACCAACCTCTTTCAGAAAGCAGGGGGAATAATTGCTACCCTTAACATATGTCAATATCAAGTTGATGGAATTTGTAATTTTCATGAAAAATGGATTTTTGTAGAATTTTCTTTATATTTTCTTGGTATTGTTGTCCACTCATACGTCATAACCTCTAGTAGTCTCCTCATCCAGCGGTTCCAACACCAAAACTTTAAAAATTCATAACTTTTGCATCGATTGTCCGATTTTCTTCAAACTTTCACTGATGTGTTCTACTAATGTTGCTGCTTTCACTCAATCCACATTGCTCTTGGGGTTTATCTTCCCTTTAATGTACTCTGCTACATGACCACCCTATCTTCAGTCAAATGCATAAATACTGCTAATGATGATGAACATAACCGTAAAAATAATTATTCTCTACCTCTAGATGTGTGTCTCCCACTTGAAATATAGCTTTCTCTGGTTTTGTTAGGTATGTGCAAAAAATAAGGCTTAGGAGAGCATCACACAACATGATAACCCCAGAGCTTTCAGGGCTTCTTAGCGGGCCTTGCACCCCAGCCACAGGGGACACTGCTCCTTGTGTTAGTGATGTCCGCAATATTGTGCGCATGTTTGTGCAACAAGAGTCTCAAGTTTGCTAGGATGTCCACACGGGAGATTCTTCCACTTAAGAGACACTTGGTGTTGGAGTCTCTGCTGCTATGAACCAGTTTTTTTTTTTCAACACCACTTTGACAGAGACTCCAACCCCAAGCACCTTCTGATCTGGAAATTCTCCCGCCTGAAACCCCTAGCAAACGGAAGACTCCAATTTGACATGCGCGAAGCGCACATGTAACGAGTGCAAAGCACAAAGTTCCTTGCGGCCGGGGTCCGCAGGGCCCTGGAAGCTCTCGGGTTCCAGATGCTCTCTTGTGCTATCTAAGGCTTATTTGTCAAAATATGATGACACTAAGTAAGAAATCATTTCAAGCGGGAGACACAGAGCCAGGGCGGGAGAAATTGAATCTCAAGCGGGAGAACGGGAGATTTTACAAAAATGGGCTTTTGGCGGGAAATCTCCCGTCGAAAACGGGAGAGTTGGAGTCTCTGCTTTGATAATGCTATGATGGTCTCAGTGACCAATTAAGAACAGGGGGATTCCTCCAGGTGCACTATCTGAAACCTGACCAGCTCTGCATTGCGACCAGTTAAGAACAGGGGAATTCCCCCAGGTACACTAACCTGACCAGCTCTGCATTGTACAAGCTCTTGGAGGATTCCCTGGCATTGATGTACACATGGCCTTTGAAGACAGTCACTGTGACTGTACCTTCCACGTCTTCCTGGCTTCGAGCTATGCAGTCACGGGTGAATTCACACTCCGGGCTGTACCAGAAGCCTAGGCAGAGAAGTCACAAATATCTAGGGTAAGTTTACTTAAGTACAATGTGCACTGTACACACATGCTTAATCTGCTATACGCATGTCTCTCTCTCTTTAAAGGGATCGTATAGTTTTGGTTGAGAGCTAACTTCAGGTTTCTAACATTTTAGGTGAGGTAATGAGAAGCCTCCTGTGAAATATGAAAGATCATGCAATTCCAAGAAGAATTCAACTTTTATTTGATGAAAATTGGTTTTGAAATGACCAAAATACCTGAAACAGAGGGAACAATTCTGACTTTTATGTGGTGATATATTCTAAAACAACAATAAGCCACTGTTAAAGGGTGTGTACAGTTCTGGTCAAAGTGAGGATTTAGCTTTTTACATTTTGCGAGATATTCAGAAACCACTCTGTGAGATGTCAAAGAGCATGCAATTCTAAGTGGTATCAAAAGTTTATTTGATGAAAATCGGTTTTGAAATGGCTGAGATATCCAAAAACAAGGTGAAACAAAGAGATCCTAATAAAGTTGTGGCATGTCGCCTTTTATTATTATCACTTTTTTGGATATCTCAGCCATTTGAAAACCAATTTTGATCAAATAAACGTTGAATCCTTCTTAAAATTACATGCTCTTTCATATTTCATAAGAGGTTTCTAATCATCTCACTTAAGAATGTTCAAAATATGAATCCCCACCTCAACCAGTACTGTACAGTCCCTTTAAAATCATTCTTAGGGCAAACAGAATTCAAAATGAACATGTGTATGTGTGTGTATCGAACATATCAAATATTGCCATTTTGCATTTCCTCTTCATTTAAGAGCAATCCAAATTATCCTTTCATTACATTTAAACATCATTCACATGCTAGATGTGACAAGCTCATGTGTGTGCTTGGAATTTCTCCCCCAGTCGCAAAAATGTTGGTTACCTTCATAAACTTGCTCAGAAAAGCGTAGAGACAGCATCTGCTTTATCCTGCGAACAGCCTGTCAAAAACAAACAAACAAATAAGCAGAGCAAGTTCTTCAGTCTTAATTCAGGTGGTGATGATAATAAGCAGTAGTAAACTTATAGTAAAGTAACTGTCACAATTGATTACCAAGAAACTTTTCTCCCGTAATACGAAAAACAGATATCCCAATACCAGAACTTTTTGAAATCATGCATGCCTATATATTATGGAATTACCTCGCCAGATAGGGTCTGCTGGTTTTATGACTTGCTCTGATAGTGACTCATTCATCATTTGACTCAGCCTAACATTTGCTACCACCATTACCACTCCTACCACCTGTTCACTACCTTGTCCATGGTAAACGTCTCGATGTCCGTGTGTGCTGTGATAAGAATCTCCCCAGCAGGACACTCGTACACCCCTAGATCAGAGAAGAGCAAACAGAGAAACACAGGCCACATTACTTGGGCTAGAGTATGGCTCTCAGAGATGGTTACGTAACAAACAAGACCTCATTTCTGTCACACACTCATAAGCAGGGCGGTGGAGGGGGTTTTAAAGTGTTCACATAATACTGCATGAGCCATTCATGTTGTGGTGCCTTTATTCTTGTGACTTTTGTGAGTTGACTGATATTGACATAAATACTGGTAACACCTCAAAAAAATTAATCGCCTCCCGCAACATAAATGCAATGTATAACTTTAGGTATATCATCTCCAAGGTAGATTACCACAAACCTTCCTCTTGAAAGGGAAACTACCAGTACTGCTTTCTCATTTTGTCATTGTAGACTTTTTTTTTTAATGGTGTATTCAATCACTCGGAAAATTGTCTTACAAGTCTAGAATGCATGAAAGTCACCACATCAAATACTTTTACTAATAAAGTTGACAAAAGTTACCATGAACCATCTTAAAAATTGATATGAACATTCACACTCTTCTATTCTGTTAAAGGTGGGTATGGAGCAGGATATGTCACCATGCCTCTAGCTTTACAACACTTCCTTGTTTTCAGGGGACATCCAGAGAATAAACATATCACTTTAAAAAAGAGAGAAAAAATGATGGGCTTTGAGAGTCATACCTCGAGACTTCATGCCGATGTATCGATTCTCCACAATGTCGATGCGCCCAACGCCGTGTCGCCCCCTAATGTCAATGCACAAATGAAATGATGAGAAAGCATTAAGGATTTTAATATACATCACCATCACAAAACATCACATTCTCTTTGTAAAGCTACTATAGGTTTGTATCCTCATGATCTCTCTTGTTTATCATCAGCTGATACTGTTTGCTGACCATTTAGTATTACTACTGTAAAACACAATATCTTTAATAATTGGAGCTGACGGCCTTTTTCGCAGCATGAAATTTTTGCAAGTTGCCTCTAACATTCAATGCGTTGGTGTAGACAAGACAGGAACTTTCACACAGTACATTTCAATTTCACAAATCTTGGCTCTCGCAAAATTTGCGAAATTACAATGAACGCGAACATTCCTTGTTTTACAGTAGTTGTCTCGGACAAGCTGCAAGGGGTAGGTATGAATTATCCACAGCTCGACATTTGTGGTGTCCTGGTGGCCCGGGGCCACTAAAAATTGATGTCGGGCCACCAAATTTCTGAAACGGTTATCTTTGGCTGGCCCAGTCGGGCAACTGAGATTTATAGTGGATTGTTATGCTTGTTTATATTTCAAACCGATACATTTCTTTTTCGGGCCATGATATTTCTGATTTAAAGATCTTACTAGCCCGATGATGAATGAATGAGGAAGATGCTGTAATAAGGTAGTCAGCATGAGCATAACATGGTTGGCTGAGAACAGAATGAAGGTAGGCCTCAAGGGGCTACTCCTTGGACCAAAGGTACACAGAGTGAACGATTGAAAGTTTAAAGCTAAAATATAGCACTTGTAAGGGCTCAAAGTTCATCTTTTATCAAAAGAAGCTGCTGGCAATTCACTCTCACACACAATGGATACCGCTCTGGCCCGACACATTGTAATTGATGTAATCGAATATGAAAAATCACATAGCAACCATGATCAGGTACTGTAAGCTCTGAGATTGTAGTACTTTTAGCAAAGCGTTTTGGCTGATATTTCACAATTTCGTCATTCCCCAAGAGAAATCCTGTTATTACAGCATCATTTCACACATTTCTTATGCATTTTTGTATATCTTTGAGCAAAAAAACAATAGTTCTGCAGCCATACAAGTACTATGTTTTCACTTTGAGAGTGTAAGTCCCCCCCCCCCCCCCCCAATGTGTTTGAAGCAGTAGCATTTAAAAAAAAAATAAAAATGGTACTACATCAGCATTGGTTTCCACAAAACTAGTGTTCAACTGTAAACAAAAGTGAGAACACACCAAGTGTACACTTCACGTTTCCCCAATATCAGCAATGTGACATTTGGATAAGAAATGCTTGGTTTCATTCTGACATGTTGGGTATGGCTATAAAGGGAGCATCTTACCCGATTTCATTGAGGTACAGAAACAGCTCGAGAGGTTCCGTTACCACTTTGTTGTCTCCGAGGTTGCGAACCGAAACAGGAATGCCTAGATCGAAAAAGGGAAATCACTCTTATAAGGTCTTGTTTCCACTGCCGACATAAGATACTGGTGAGAAGTGCAAGAAAGTAGCAGATGATTGACAAGCATTTCAAAGCGGTACCAACTGTAGATGCTGTGTACTTACGAGAGTTTTGTGAATTTCACAAGCCAGCAAAATATCCCCCTCAGGTAATGTGAGCACCATGTATGCAAGCAATCTATTTAAGTACATGCAACTTGGCGAGCAGCAGCTGCACACAGCTGCCTAACTTATTACAGTGTACTCCAGTTATAACGAACACGGTTATAACAAAATTCTGGTTATAATGAAGTAAAAGTTCGGGCCGTAACATTATTCACTTCATGTATTTTTATTGTTTATTTGTTCGGTTATAACGAAATTTTGATATAACGAAAGAAAACTGCCGGTCCCGAGGACTTCGTTATAACGGGAGTCTATTGTATTTACTGTGTTCTGTAGGAAAGTGGTTCCTGATTGCAAATTTAACCACCAATGAAATTGCCTTGCATCTCCCAATTCACGACATTATGCCTGCAAAATATTCAGCATCTTTACTATTCCTTAGATCATGGTCGTAAAGTCTCTTTAAAATGTCCCTCGCAGCAAAAAGAGTAAATAAAAACATAACACAGTATACCTCGAATGACTATGTATGCACTAGTATGCACTGAATATCTTCACCAGCAAAAACCTGATCGCACAATATACTACAATGCTTTGTTGCAAGACACATGGTCAAGGGGTGATATGACATTTGCTCCTGCAACAGTTGCTCCAGTCTTCTTTTCTCCAAGGACTTAAAGGGACTGTATGGTACTGGTTGAGGTGAGTATTCAGGTTTATAACATTCCTATAAAGTGAGATAATGAGAAACCTCTCACAAAATATGAAAGAACATGTAATTTTAAAAAGGATTCAACGTTTATTTGATGAATATTGGTTTTCAAATGGCTGAGATATAAAAAAAAAAATGATAATAATAAAAGGCAACAGGCCACATCTTTTATTAGGATCTCTTTGTTTTACCTTGTTTTTTGATAACTCAGCCATTTCAAAACCAATTTTCATCAAATAAACTTTTGATTCCCCTTAGAATTGCAAGCTCTTTGACATCTCCTACAGCGGTTTCTGAATACTAGTATCTCACAAAACGTTGAAAGCTAAATCCCCACCTCAACCAGAATTGTACAGTCTCTTTACGGTTAGGGTTGGGGTTGTGAAAGGGTTTTAAGTTTAGTTTGATGTAAGGATTAGGATTAGGATTAGGTTTAGGGTCATACTTGTGGGTAGAATTTATGTTTGGCTTATCGTGCAAATATTTAATGGGAGCAATTGTTGCAGGAGTAAATGTCATGGAACCTGGGAGGCATTTCATGAAGCATTTAGGTCGAATATTTTTCTGACAAACTATTACAAGCTACTGAAATCCTTGCATCTGATTGGCTGAGAGCAAATTTGTCTGACAACTTTGTCGCACAAAATGCTTCATGAAATGCCCCCCTGGACAAAGATCAAACATGTGATGCTGGAACAGAACTGGTATGCCGCCCTCTATAAACGTTAGTCATACAGGGCCAACACAGAGATTTCAAAACCAGCATCTGCTTGTAAGTAGCCACATTCCTTACAAAAGCAGTTTGCAGTTGAAGAACCACCAAAAAGAATCTTGCTGAAGACAGCAAAGCTGAATTAGTAGAGTTTCCTTTTGGCTATTTCCTTTTTTTCCCATTTCAGTTTAGGTTCTTTGGGTGTCTCACATTCTCATTGACCTGTACTCTATTTCTTCCCCACTACTTCCTTTTCCATCCATGTTTAGAGTTCTCACCCAAGCTTGTTGTCACATCTGATCCTTTTGTTTATCATTACATGTCTACAGTTCCCACCCCATCAGCTTGCTGCCACTTTCATCCGGTTTGTTTTCATTGGTAGTCTGAGTGAACTGGGTTCATTCATTTCAGTTGGTCTCTTCCATTTCTGTTACAGCTATTGGTCCTCTTAGTTCATTCATATATGTAAATATGTAACTACAGTTTATGCAAATTATGTTCATGATGTTGAGTTTTGCTGAGGGCAAGTCAGCCTGAATATAAACAAGACTGCTCCTCAGGACATGAAGTGTGCACAACTCATGTTTACAGTCTGCATCCCTGAACCTGTAGATTATCCTACACTCAAAATATATATTGAAATGAAAATCTTGCCAAGACCTCACCTTTCTTGAACTCAATCTGCAGTTTGTCTGCAGTGTCCGGGGCTTTCTCTGGGTCAGCGGTCATCTGGAAGATGCCATCTGGTGCCTCATGCTGTGAAATAGAAAATAAATAAAAAATAAAGGTAAAAGTAGCTTCCCCTCTCAGCATTGTGTCACTGAATGCCACATTTCCAAACAAGATCAAGGTCCCTGGTGACTGCAACCTTGACTACTCTTGGAAACATTTTTCAGGAAATTTTTACCTAAACTAATGTCATTTCTCACTTCTATGCATATACGCGTACTTATTTAGATAACCCCCAAATTACTCAACAAGTTAGTCTGATGAAATTACTGTGGTCAACTAGTTCAGGATCTATTCATGATCAGTGGTGCAATTATCCCTCATGCTTTCACTTAAAAAATATGAATGAATGCATGGAGGCCACTGTTGGAACTTGATGACTATCAAAGCATTAATATAAACAATTTCCCTTGCTAACTTGCAAGGTAAAAAACTATAGAAACAGAAATGAACTTCACAAACATTGTGTTTTTCATGACTACATATTTCATTTTCAAAGTCATTGAATGCAAATTTCAAATTATAGAATACGAAAGTGATGATGTCAAAATCTTCTGTTACAGCTTCATGCTGGTTTCAAACAAGATACAAGGTGCAAGTCTGGTTAGCAGCCATTGAGTTCACACGTATTTAGGCTATGTGAGGTTATGTAGAACCTGTTTCCATGGTGACGAAAGGCAACCGGCCTTTTAGCTGAGTAGCAGGCCTACCTTTGGGTCTTCCAGTACACCTGCCTCGTAGCTGATGTGCATCAGGTTACCATCCATACTCCATGGAGAGCTGAGAGTGACTGGGAGCGGGATGTTGTTAGCCTTGGCATACTCAAACAGATCTGTGCGCCCCAGGAACCGGTTGTAGAATTCTGGCATCTTCCAAGGGGCGATGATCTAATGAAAAGGATGAGAAGTCATAGAAGAGGTACAAAGGGCAAAAGGAATGGTCCTCATCATGGCTGCATAACCACATATCTCATCATTCTCCCAGTAGCTACTATGGTTGCCACCACTGTTATCACTGGTAGGTATGATGTCATACCATCATCATCATCATCATCATAATCATCATCATCATCATCAGTGTTTTTCATCACTTCCATCAACACGATATTCAACATCTCAACTGATGACTGCATCATCCTTACCACTCATCACGATTGTCCCTTTTACCTACTATTACCATTGTTCCCATCACCTATCATCATCTTTATTGTTATTCGCTAAAAACTACCGCTGTCTCAGCAATCTGAAGTCACATTGTTTAATACATACAATGTAGATATTGTTTTCACAGTCTAAATCACCAACTATTAAAATGTTTCCATCAACTATCAGCATCAGTGTCATCAATGCCAATAACCAACATCATCATAACTACCTCAATTGTAGAACTTTGTCCTTTCATCTGATCTGAACAACTAGCATCGGTCTTGGTCATTTACACTGTCTTCTGCCTGATAAAGTGTCTATCTACAGCAAAATTTAAAGATATCATTACTGTAAAACCAGAAATTTTTGCACACATTTTTCATGAATTTTGCAGGAGCCAAGATTTGGGAAATTAAAATGCACTCAAAAGTTCCTTCTACACTACAGTATATATACATTAAATGCCAGTGGCAATTCGCAAAAATTTCATGCTGCAAAAAAAGTCTGTCAGCTCCAATTCACGAAATGTCATGCCACAAAAATATCTTGCTTTACAGTGACTGGATGATGCCCAAACACATTGTCTATTGCCCCTAACAAAATAGAGTAGAATGGTTGGCTGAGAAGCTCATGATTTCAGAAGAAGATATCTCATTGAAATAAGAAAACTACTTTCTGTATCTCTCAGCAACCAGCAGCTGATTAATAGCCACACTGGTAATGATCCATCTGTTCATATGATTACAAAAGCATTTCACTGCCAAAAAGCATCCTCTCAACCTTCTCCAATCAAAGCAATATGATGATTGCAAAGCTGTCCCTTGTATCTCGCTCGGCGTTTCAGTGCTCCTACATTTACCTCCTTCACCATCTAAGTGAACTTTGTAGTCTGTTCGAAGGAAGCAGTGCCCCACAACAACGTCTTTCAATCCTAGCGAAAGTGTGACAAATATCATATGGCATTGGATATGTTCAATTTAGCTACAATTGCTCACAGATGTAGTTGTAAAACTGTAAAATGTTTCCTCAAACTCCAAGCATGGTTAAGTGTGAGATGCCCTGAATGTTTGCGACATCTCCTTGCTACATGCAGCAAATTCCCATTGACTTTGTCCACTCCATGTTACAGGACCATAAATGGAGTTCAAAGGGAACAATCTTCTAATGAGGCATAAGTTTTAGCATGGAGGCGTTATACAATAGATGAAGTGGATGTCTATTAAACATTCCTTTGCACTCTTAAGCCATGCCCAGGGCTGCTCTATCTCCAGACAAATTTGGTGACAATGAAAGGCAATTTTTTTCACAATTCCTTATATTACAAGCTGTATATCAACCTAAAAATTTGAATGAAATATTATCATGCCAAGAACAGTTTAGTTAAGAACTTCATGTATTTCTGTTCTCCTCAGAAAGCGGCAATCACAAATAAATGAAAATGAGGCCATCTTAAAGACTTAATATCTATCCATGACTTGCTTGTTAGCTTCCTATTTTTCAATTTGGCATACATAAACTAACAAACTACTCCATTGAAGTGTGTGCCAGAATGTTTTCAATCTTTTTGCAATTAAAAATGTATTCTTTTTTATGCTGCACTTTCATTTGCTGCTGCAATTCAAAGCACATATTTACTGTTGCCAGCCTATTGAAAGAGAGAGAGAGAGAGAGAGAGAGAGAGAGAGAGACCTGGACCAGGAGACATCTTTTCTACTGTGTGAGAGCGCTAGTCCTGATTATTGATGCGCTCTTTTGTCAAAACACCTGGGTACCACCTGTTGTTATAGGAGAGCATGACCCCTTGGTGGTGCAATGCATGGTCTCAGAGGAGAACAGTTACTTTCTACAAGGAGGTTTTATACATGGAGTTCCAACTGGCTGTAATTATTCAAACAGTTGTCAGATAGATTTCTATTGATATACAAAAGAATTCCACAGGTGCACTTGTACACAGTACCTTTGATAATCGATGTTCGACGCCGCCGTCTTGCTGAGCAATCTGAAGATTTATTTTGAACGTTATCATAATGTTGGCCATATTTTGCCTATTTATTCACAAATGAAATGAAATTTCACTTAATGATAAAGCATGTAAAACAAAAGTCAATTCCATCCAGAAATTTACACAAAAGTGTAAATCAGAGCTGTATCATGTGAAAATGTTTAAAACTGTACCATCTTGGAAAGCTGGTTTTATCACTTTTCGGCTTAATTTCCCCAATTAAAAGTAATATGGAATAATCTTCAAGTATAATTCTTTATTGATAGATATATCAGATTAGTGCCCATATATGCCCAGTCGAGTAATTTTCAGCTTTATTTCAGCATTTTTTGTTCAATTTCTGTTCGCGCATCCTCGTGTCTGTACCACCTACCTTTTATTAAGAAGGGGTAGCGAAAAGTAATTACCATCACAAAGAAATGTCTTCCTTTGAAAGTGGCTGGTGATCATGCAATGAGACACTAGTCAATTGTCTTCCTATCTGTGAGGCAGCTCCAGTTTAGCATATACTTGAAATATTTCTTAGTGGCAGCATCAAACATGAGATCAAAGGGAATAAAACTGTTGTTACTCCATGTAAAAAAACCTCCTTGGTTTCTAGTAGAGCCATTCACGCACAGAGTTTGGCCAACTCTGTTTCAGTCGGCCCAACTTGGCATGGTGAATAATTCCTCTTTGTTACATGCTTGACTAGCAGAGCATCATGCTGCTGTATTGTTAGCCACTGGAGCAGAGTTGGCCAGATGCGATGTTTAGATGGCACTCATGTCCACAATTGAAGAAAAACACACCTCAGAGTGGATATTTTCGCGCAAGTGATCTTTTGCATTTCCCTGAGTAAGATGAATTTTGCATTTTTTTTTTAATTCTGTGTAATCAAGACATTACACAGGTTATGGCTAGTAAAAATATTTGCATGCTTTTATTTTTGCACTAGTTTCTGGTTGCATGAAACACACAAAAATTTCTACACCACTAAAATTTCCCCTTTTACTGTATCTTCAATGTACTTTATCATGGGACTCATGTCTCGTGTCCTTGGTTTAAGATGAACTTGCTCTTCGTACACCATGTTTGGGTTCAACATTTATTTCTCTGTTGTTGGGTTTTTTTTTTGTTTTTTTTGTTTTTTTTTTTGGGGGGGGGGCTTTCTGATGCAAGAGTTTATCTTTGAAATTTACCATGTCAATGCACTATAATGTAGAATTTGTTTTTCATTACATCACGTGACTATAAGCTTACGAGCTTGTACTTGAAAACATCATGAATGTGTTTCTTTTCTGGCATGAGAAACTGGCACGCAAGGGAGAACTTACCTCTATAGATGGCATGAGTGCGTAGCAGGAGAGTTCAAATCGAATTTGGTCATTACCCTGGGAGGAAGGGGAAGGGGCAGAGTTTTAGGAAAAAAGAGCAAAAGAAAAAGTTGGAATAAAAAGGTTTGATAAAACTGAGCAAAATGAAATGAACACAACACTTCAGTTTCATTAAAATCACACTTAAAATGAAAATGATATATAATTTTGAAGTTTCACATGGTTAATGTATTTGCAAAACAGTGATATTTGTCACAACCATATTTGCATATTAGGGGTGATGATGTCACCATATCACAAGTCTTCTATTGACATACACAAAACAAATTAATAAATTTCTTTTGTTGACTTGAAATTAATATGAATAGTCTTGGCTTCAGACCCTTGGAGTTTAGTGACTTTTAGGGGGAAGGGGGGGGGGAGGCATTGGTCTGATGCTACTTTATTTCCTACACCTGTATAGGATTCAAAAGGGGCCTGAGATTTCAATCCTAGCAGTATCTTCATCAGTGGCAAAATGACAAACATAAAGGGAAAGCAGATGATCAATAAATTCTGTATGGGAGGGGCAGAGCAAACTTTAAAGTGTACCAATACCCTGAGTATTATGTTTGCTATATATTTGTAGAATACACTTGACACATGCCCTCTGCAATTCTTTTTTTTTGTCCCTCCAATTTTAATTCATTTTAGTTTAAATGCAAATTTTAAAGAGTATACAAAAGCAAAATGACTTGAGATAGACTACAGTGTAACCAATTACCTGATTCCTTCAATCGAAAGATATCAATATTTTTTTCAAAATACATCTCAAATGGCAGTGATATGCAATGCGTGTATGTGATCAGCTAACCAATCGATGTGAAATTTCGATACTATTCCTGTAAACATATGGATATAGCTAGACCTTACACACATCAGTCGGTGTACACCAGTGTACTTGCGGAGCAGAACTTAAACCCCCCAAGCACAGGTGTCAAATTGTTATACAGACATGATCTGATACATCAAATTACAGCTGAATTATGGCTGTTTTTTGTATATTCTAGCTGGACACAAAATTTGATTCTCCAGGTTATTAGTACACTTTAACACATTCCCTGCATTCTTGCTATGTCCCGCTTCGCAAGGACAGTCAGGAGAGAGATCTTATCTTTTTGACAGCCGAGCATCTCACCTTTCCTGTGGCTCCATGTGAGATGTACTTGGCACCATTCTCCTTGACAACCTCAATGATGCCCTTGGAAATGCAGGGTCTAGCCAGGGCTGTTCCCAGCAGATACCTGTCCTCATACTTGGCGTTGGCTTGAACGGCAGGCCAGATGTTCTCCACAACAAAGTCCTTCTTCAAGTCTTTGACGACATACTAATGAAGATATGTGCACAAAAGACGATGGAAACATACAAAAATAGAGTCCATCAGAGTTTGGGTAGCAAAATTATCTTTTTAAGAGATATTAATTACAAAGATCTACAGAATTTTGGTGCCACATGACATGGGAAAAAATAATAGAAAATACCATCATGGATATGGGTATGTGGGACTGAGCATTACTCGTTTCATGGATATTACAAGTTGTGCACTGACATTCTGTCTGAGGGTGGCTGCATTGCCTACATTTACATCTGCCTATATTTGAATAGAATATAGTAACATACAAAATATTTGATCATTTCCATCACAGATCATCATGTAACGTTAGGTGCACGGATGCAGAACGACTGTCAAAGACACGAGTGTGTTTGGTGGCTTAAAGGTAGGGGATACCTTTTACAGACCTCCCAAAATGCAGCAAAACATTAAATATGAACCTCAGGAGACTTGTTTAGGCCACTGCTGAGAAATTTGGAAGTCAACAGTTATCTACAATTTGAATAATGCACAAAACTCAACTACTCAGTAGTTCTGTGTGTCAGCCACACTTAAGCCTTTTTGTTGCAGTCTTCTGTATTCTTTACCTATAAACACAAATCTAAAAGTATAAGAGCTGATGTAATAATATACACTGTATAGAGTGTGTGGCAAGAATGTATATAGAAATGTTTGTAAGTTTTGATGAACTTTCTTCACAAAATATACACGATGGACACACATGCAGTGCATGGGTCTGCAAAGGTAGCCTAGTAATATACTGGAATTTACGGTGAGCCCCGAAAAAAATTCAATTCAAAATCTAACGGTCAATAAAAATGTACTAAATGTTACCTTCCACTTTCAATACTTTATGGGAGTTTCTAAAATGATACTCTCTTCAACATACCACTGTATTTATACAACTCTTCATTTAAGGCATGCAAATGGGATTCCCTACCTTTAAAGGATTGAAATAAAAATCATTCGCATATCAACAGAAAAAGGAAACAAAATAAATTAATAGAGCTCTACATGGCTTCATGCTCCTCTGATATCCCTTTCATGTTAGACACGTGGATGATCACCTGAAAGATTCAACAGGGAATCAAACAGGGAACACCAGCGAGAAATTTCTTTCATTCTAGTGAATGAGTTCTTAGTTGAAAATCTGGAACAGTTCGCGGAGAAGATTTTTGAAATGTCACCTGGCATTTTACCCCGGAGTTTACCCACGATGCCTTTTATGCTACAGAATCACCAGCGAGTTCCTGTCTGCCTATCTGCGAATATGTGCATTGAAGCATACACTCATCTGAAACTGTCGACTCCCGTTGAGATTCTCCAGCTCCATGTGTAAATCTTGCATAGATATCAGTGATTATAGGTGGACACAATTTGTTCAAAGGATTTTCGAATGAGTGAGCCAGGCAAGCCTTCCCACTCAATGGTATTCCAATGCTACCATGTCTTTAAATGAAAGGCTCACAAACAACAGAAATAGCTGAATTTCAATTGAATTAAAAGGTTTTAAATAGGGTCAACATCATCAGGGCTTTGAGAGATAAAGGGTTGATGAATAGGGTCTGCAAAATAGGTTAGCGAGGTCTGAAGAATTAGAGGAACGTACAAGAGCATCAGAATGAATGACTGAAAGTTAACCAATGATTAAGGATTTCACATACTGTAAAACAAGGAATGTTTGCGGGCATTTTAACTTCACGAATTTCGCGAGCCCAAAGATTCGCAAAATTAAAATGCACGCGAAAGTTCTTGTCTACACTATATGCATTGAATGCCAGTGACAGTTTGCGACAATTTCATGCCGCAAAAAAGGCTGTCGGCTCTAATTCCCCAAAAAAAATCATGCCGCGAATATATCATGTTTTACAGTAACTACACCGGGCTCAGCCCTGACTATTATCTCTGATGGCCTGTTTGTGCCACTAAATCTTCAAACCTGAAATTTTGGTGGTCCCCCAAAAAAAGAATATAGTGGCCCGAAGTAAACAGAAATATAACAATCTATTTTGAATATCAAGTGCACGATTGGGCCACCAGAAGGGAGCCTTTTTGGACATTTGGTGGCCCAACATCAATTTTAGTGGCCCTGGGCCACTGGGCCAATAATGCTATTAAATGTTGGGCACTGCTATGGTACATTATTGTAGGGATGCACATCATAAAGTATGTGTACACAAGGAAATCAGAACATTCAGAAATCTGGGGGGGGGGGGGGGGGAGAGAGATTTAATCTCCCGTCTGTAGAACTCCCAACCTTTGTCTGTTCAACTTTACTCTAAAACATTTTTGTTTTCCTTGAGCTTGTTCAAAACATTTATTCTTTCACCAGTTTGTCCTTCCTTAGCAAGAACTAAAGGGCAACTCACATGGCATTCCAAAGTATTTAAAGGGTGTGTACAGTTCTGGTCGAGGTGAGGATTTAGCTTTTAACGTTTTGCAAGATATTCAGAATCAACTCTATGAGATGTCAAAGAGCATGCGATTCTAAGGGGTATCAAAAGTATATTTGATGAAAATCGGTTTTGAAATGGCTGAGATATCCAAAAACAAGGTGAAACAAAGAGATCCTAATAAAAGGTGTGGCCTGTTGCCTTTTATTATAATCACTTTTTTGGATATCTCAGCCATTTGAAAACCAATTTTCATCAAATAAACGTTGAATCCTTCTTAAAATTACATGCTTTTTCGTATTTCATATGAGGTTTCTCATTATTTTCGATTCTCACTTAGGAATGTTCAAAACATGAATCCCCACCTCAACCAGCACTGTACAGTCCCTTTAAAGCCTTCTGATGTCTACAATTGAACGCAGCACGTCCTGCAACCCCACTATGGCGTGCAATAATACCAAGGAAGAGAGCTCTGCAGGAAGAAAAGGAAAGAAGGGGGGGGGGGGGAAAGAAGGGTTTCTGATTGCTGCAATCTCCCAAATTGGAGCCATCTGAAATGCTAAATGCAGCCTATCCTACCTTGGTAATCAAACACGTACGATTTCTAAATAGCCACTGCAATTTAGGTGCCTAAACCCGGAGAGAATGCCACATGCATACGAGTCGCATGGCACTACCACTCTGCATGCATCATTATCCTTTTTTTTTTCTCTCTCTCCCTCTCTGTGTGTTTCTGTCTGTCTGTCTGTCTCTGTCTGTCTCTCTCTCTCTCGCTTTCTTACTTTCTATGGCTGCGTTTATCTAACTTGAGAGAGAGAATCACGTTTCCGAACGCGTTTGGAACGGTGTTTGCATACATGGTTTGAAACGCGATTCTCAGTGTGCCGCGTTTATCTAACCATCATACAATCGCGATACGAGTGGTGTCACTGCGCAGCTGCTTTGCGCCGTTTGACCCGGGAAGTGAAGGTCAACTGCATACCACCAAACATGCCTCATCGGTCACACACAAATAATGGGTAGAGAGCACAACCAAACACAGCTGGGATTTGACCTTGAGATATAAATGCATTTCAAAACGGCATTGCGTTTATCTACTCACAGAACGGCGATCATGGTCTCAAACGTGTTTCAAAATGCCCTTCGAAAGACGTTTGAAAACCGCATTTCTAAACACATTTGAAAACACGGTTGCGTTTATCTATCCCTGACAATGCCTCAAACGCGTGTAGGATCATGATTCTGCCTCAGAAAATTTTTAGATAAACGCAGCCTTAAACTACCTCACGAGTAGAAACTTTCCTACACACACATACACACATACATATGCATGAAGTCAGCTGTGTCTTTTAGTCAAAGACTCTAGGACCCCGTTTAGAGTGAGCGAAAAGGCCAAATGCGGGGCCAAAATTGGCCGCGCATTTGGCCACGCTCTGGAGGTGCACTCGGTGCAAACACAAACTGGGCCAAATGCGGTACCAAATTTAGTCTGGCTTCCAGACCCTCTGCCCGTACTATTTCGCTATTCAGGATATCAACACCCTCAACGTTGAAAACTAGTATAGTTTAAGGTGGTTTTGTCCTGCAAAGGATTTTTCCTTAGGCAAAGGCCTTTGCCCGAAGGGCAACTTTGTCGCCACGGAATCCAGTTGGCAAAGGGTCTGAAAACCAGACTATACCAAATTGCGTTTGTTTACAAGCAGAGCGCCACTACGACAAAATATTGAAAGGTTTGAATAAAAAGCCCGGGCCGAGCCCCGCACTGTATACGGACAGAATTGCGGGGCTTGGCCCCGCAATTTACAGGCCATGCACTGTAAACGGGGTCTAGGTCACAATGGTATCTGATATACTTTCCATTTTTATTTCAAACAGTGCAATGAACCAACCTGAATGAAAAATTTCTTGCCTATGCAGTAACTATGCAAATACTTGACATCCAGGGTATACCCAGGGCTGCACACTGGCGCCGGTCCGACGGTCAAAGACCGGTAAAAGTCACTGTCGGACCGGTAACTTTTCAGGAAATCCACAAGTTACCGGTCCGACATGACCAGTAAAAAAAAAAAAGCATTGGTGGGGTCAGTAGAAAGAAAAAGAGCAGCCCCGATCAGAGAGAAACAGAAGGCAAGATATCGCACTGTTCAACAAGTTTTACGCAAGATTTCGTTTATGTCTACCGGTGCACTTTGTACAGTAAACATACATTAGTTTTGAGCAGTAGCAGTCGACCAGTTATTCGCCCTCGCTTGCGCATTTGGCGCTGCTCACGCACTGCCATGCAGTGCAATACATGCAGAGCATGTACAGTGTAACTGCTTTGATTTAATCGTTTGCTTGCGATCGGTGGTCATGCCAGACAAGAAGCATTGATAGAAGCGCACGCATTTCTGGGTCATTTTACTCATGATTTTTTAACGCAAGATCGATCCGATTCCGGCTTCGCAGCAGCGTGGCAGTTATGTTAGAACTAATTTACTTGTGTCGATTTTTAGAAAAAGTAAAAACACATTTGATATTCAGCGATACAGTAAATGGATCTGATTGCGTTCATTTTCATTTTACACAGTCATTTCACAATTCGCTCAGAATGGTCTCATAATGAAGATAGGCGCAAAAAGGATCACGAAATCGGCTCTTCCTTGTACTTTTTAAGAACGCGTGCACAAAATGTGAATAGATAATCAAGGGAGGAAAAAAAAATCATGAAATCATGGCAGTCCCGCTTACATATTTGAGGTAGAAATCGTCCCAAAAAGGATCATGAATTCGACCGGCCGCGTCGTATCTTTCAAAAGCTTATGTACGAAATGCGAAGAGATTATAGATGAGAAAAAAAAAATAAAGGACACATTTTGGTGAGTGCATCATAAAAGATTACAGCCGAATAACAATTCATGAAATCAACGCAATCCCATTGAAATTTGAGGAAATAATCTTGAAATAATCTTGAATTCAGTCCTGCATGCCGTGTTGGTTATCAAAAACGCATGCACAAATGCGACGAGATTATCGGGAGAAAAAAACAACAACACATTTTACCCTTTTGGTGCGTGCATCATAAAAAACTACATCTGAAGTAATTCATGAAATCGCCACAATCCCGCTGATATTTGAGGTAGAAATAGGCGCAAAAAGGATCGTGAATTCGGCCGTGTCGTATACCTTTTAAGAACGCATGTACGAAATGTGAAAAGATTAGCGGGAGAAAAATAAAGGACACATTTTCATCCCTTTTGGCGCTTGCATCATATAGATTACAGCCGAATAGTAATTCATGAAAATTTCGCAATCCCGTTGGAATTTGAGTAAACAATAATAGGCGCAAAAAGAATATCGAATTCGGCCCTGCATGCAATGTATAATTTTGAAAACGCATGCACAAATGCGAAGAAATTATCGGGAGAAAAATTAAGAACGCATTTTCAACCCTTCTGGTGAATGTATCTTAAAAGATTTCAGCCGAAATAATTAATGACATATCGCAATCCCGCTGATATTTGATGTAGAAATAGGCGCTAAAAGGATCGTGAATTCGGCCGTGACGTATAGGCATGTACGCAATGCGAAGTGATTATTGGGTGAAAAATACAGGACACATTTTCAAACCCTTTTTGGCCCGTGCATCATAAAGATTAGAGCCGAATCTGTAATTCATAAAATCATCGCAATCCCGTTGAAGTTTGAGGAAACGATAGGCGCAAAAGAATCATGATTTTTGGCCGTGTCGTGTATCTTTTAAGAACGCATTTACGAAATGCGAAGAGTTTATCGGGGAAAAATAAAGGACACATTTTCAACCCTTTTTGGCGCGTGTATTATAAAAGATTGCATCCGAAGACATACATGAAATCATCGCAATCCCGCTGATAATTTGAGGTAGAAATAGACGCAAAAAGGATCGTGAATTCGGCCGTGTCGTATACCTTTCAAGAACGCATGTACGGAATGCGAAGAGATTATGAGAAGAAAAATAAAGAACGCATTTTCAACCATTCTAGCTGGTGCGTGCATCACAAAAGATTACATCAGAAGTAATTCATGAAATTGCCACAATTCGGATATTTAATGTAGAAATAGGCGATAAAGGGATCGTGAATTCAGCCGTGTCGTATACGCATGTACGAAATGCGAAGAGATTATTGGGAGAAAAATACAGGACACATTTTCAACCCCTTTTGGCCCGTGCATCATAAAGATTACAGCCGAATAATAATTCATGAAATCATCGCTATCCCGTTGAAGTTTGAGGAAACAATAGGCGCAAAAAGAATCATGAATTTTGGTCGTGTCGTATATCTTTTAAGCACGCATTTACGAAATGCGAAGAGTTTATCCGGGAAAAATAAAGGACACATTTTCAACCCATTTTGACGCGTTATCATAAAAGATTACAGCCGAAGTTATTCATAAAATCATCGCAATCCCGCTGATATTTGAGGTAGAAATAGGCGCAAAGAGGATCGTGAATTCGGCCGTATCGTAAACCTTTCAAGAACGCATGTACAGAATTCGGAGAGATTATGGGGAGAAAAATAAAGAACGCATTTTCAACCATTCTCGCCGGTGCGTGCATCACAAAAAGTTACATCCGAAGTAATTCATGAAATCACCACAATTCCGCTGATATTTGAGGTAGAAATAGGCGCAAAAAGTATCATGAATTCGGCCATGTGGTGCATCTTTTTAGGAACGCACTTACGAAATTCGAAGAGTTTATCGGGAAAAATAAAGGACACATTTTCAACCTCTTTTGGCGCTTGCATCATAAAAGATTACAGCCGAAGTAATCTATGAAATCGTCACAATCCCGCTAATATTTGAGGTGGAAATGGGCGCAAAAAGGATTGCGAATTCGGCCCTGCATGTCGTGTACCTTTCAAGAACGCATGCACAATGCGAATAGATTATCGGGAGAAAAATAAAGAACCCCTTGAAGCGCGTGCATCAGAAATTATCACAGCTAAAATAATTCATTAAATCGTCGCAATCCAACTGACCACCAAGAGCAGGTTACGCAACAAGTTCGTGCGCCGATGTTTAGAAAAAGTCACAAACGCATTTGATACAATCTGATTTTGTTCATTATCATTTTACACTGTAATTCACAAACAAACATTCTATTTTTTCACATCTTTTTTTTTTATTTCTTGTGCAATGAATAATGCAAGTTTAAAAAAAAATATTAATCTGTAAAATGTTCATGGGTAAGGGGGTACGTCCATAAAAAACAAGAAAAAAAGTTTGCAAGTCATTTAATGTTTTTTTAGGTTGTCGTTGTTGACCGGTAAATATTCTGTTCGGACCGGTAAAAAATGGTAAAACGGGGCATTTACCGGTCCGACAGAGACAGGTTGGACCGGCAGAAAAAATGGGTTAGTGTGCAGCCCTGGTATACCACAGGGGTATTTTACTACAAATTTGTCATATTTCATGGATAACTGAAGCTGCTGGAAAGAGACAACATGCAGGTCTCCATAATCATTTTAATCTTTTTAACATACTGCATACGCTATTAAAATACATGTATTTCGTGAGGTTTTTATTTTTGTGAATTTCGCGAGTCAGGTGCTATGTGCAAAATTAAAGACACAAGGGAATAATGACTCTGATCCCAGTATGAAAGTGACACACACATACACATACATTTCTCTGTTCAGTACAGCACTCAATGATCACAAATTTAACCACTCGCAAAATCATCTGGAAGTCCTGATTCGTGAAAATTCAGACTCGCTAAAAATATGGCGCAAAGGTACTCATATATACCTGTGTACATAGCACACATTTTATCCGTTATCCAAATATGGATGAAGCATTTTATCCTAAAAATGCTTCTCCTAAAATCCTGAATTCTAAATGACTGAAAGCCACAACACAAAGGACTTCTAACTTGTCTGTTTCAGTCTACAAACCCACTGATTGCTCTGACACTGTAGAGAAAAGATCCATTGATTTGTGATACATGTAGGTGCTTTACAACAATGGTAGCCTATTGTTCCTTGAAAAACCACAAATTTTTCACATACAATTTTATGCACCTAAAGAAACAATCATTATTTCATGAGGTTTTCCTTAGATGAGATTCGCATGAGCAGTCATGTGAGTTTTAGGCCTAACTTGAAAAGTAGGTTGACACAAACTCTGATATGTAAGTGTATTTCTCTTTCTGCTGTTGTACACTGTTGTTGACTTGCTGTGTACTTGCTTCAATAATACTCACCATCAAGCTATTAGAAGACAAAAGCTCAGCAACTGAAAAAAAAAAAAAGATATTACATCCTCCTATATGTACAATGATATTGTGCAAATTCCATTGTTTTACACTGTTGCTAATGAGAACTCTGACAAGTGGTTTTTTTTTTTTTTTTTTTTTTTTTTTTGGGGGGGGGGGTATGGGCAGGACCTTTGCACTTAATGGCTCCCAATGCACAAAACTGTTGTGCCTATGATTCCCCCCCCCCCCACTCACTATCTACCTGATGGCCATATATTTTAGTTTTGTAATGTAACCATAGTCTTGTTTGAAGCTCCTTGGACAGAAGAAGTGACTTCAGCTTGCATGCAGTTGAGCTGACAGTTGCACCTGTTCACTGTCAAAACTTCCATTCAAATTTTATGTGCATCTTCATAAGAAAAGTTGTTCTTGACACCTAAGAAAGTCACCCTTAGGAGTGCCCGACATAGCTACAACTGACGCACCATTATTAGAGTTAAAAAACTGAAATCTCCCCTTCGGGAAAAAGCTATTCAATTAGCTTGATGATGGAATGCTACATATTCAGGGATAGATATCATCCTCAGATTTGAAAGAATCAGTAAGTCCTCTTTAACCCATTGAGGGTACAGTGTAGACTGATTTTGCTACAACACTCATTTCCCACAGATATACTCGGGACTCGTCCTCAAAGGATTAATAGACAGGTACATGATGGGATGATGTATTAGGGCTTTGACCAGATAGAGTTTACAGTGCACCTTATAAAATATATGTAGCTTTAAATGAACAACACTTGCGCACTTGTGGGTAATTAGTCAGGCAGAATCATCAATCAATGGAGCAGATATGAAACTTGACAGTCATTCATGGCCTCGCCAATTTTCAACCAGCCACTTTAGGAGAAGGTCTCAAGCTACCTGCTGTAACACATACTTCCCTTTAAAGAAGACCAGTGTAGAAGTAATCATTCCACACAACTGCAAATAGATGAGTTAGATGAGAAGTACGTGTGCATTTGTGTGTGTGTAACGGCCATCACTAAAAAAGAAACATTGAGTTTGACAGGTGCTGAAAAGTAAAAGATTACGACAAACAACACAGAATCTCACAATACGAAACGCGTCCCATCAAATTCACCATTCCTCAGTACCCAGCATTATTATGTCTAATGCCTGGCCATTTGTTTACATAGACTGTCCTCTCCATTCAATATGGGCAGCACTCTTGAAGAGCAGCAATCAGCCTATAGTCTCGCCTTCAGAAACTCTGCTTTTGTTTTTCCTATTACAAAATCAAATTCATATCGGACTTCATTCAAGCTTTGTGTCCTGAAAGAAAAAAAAAAATATGCCGATCATTTACATTCTTCTTCGTCACCATTAAGAAAAAAGATAAAATCTTTCTAAACACTGCACAGAAAAACAATATTGTATAGCAGTCTTCCTTCTTCTAACACACAAACAATTCTGCGCTGCTCACTAAAGAAATTCCAACTTGAACTGGCAGACTGGAAAAAAAAAAGTACAATCAACCTCAAATGCTGTGTAAATACTCCAGTTAAATCTAAAGAACGCCTGAAATTAAAGAAGGCAGACACTCAGACACGAAGCTCTCAGACCACAGTCTTTTAATACAGACCATTACATCATTCTCTTCTCCCTCTCTCTCTCTCTCTTTTGTAGGGGGTGGTTTAATCTCTTTAAAATCTCTATATCCCATTTTCTTTCAATACAAAGTACATGGACCATATACCTGAGTGAAATATACTTTAGAAAATACGAGTTTAAGTGAACGATAGCAACATTTCATTGAAGAATTATTTCAACAAAGGACAATAACTTACTTATTAAATACTGAAAAGCTTTCAACTCAAGTAGATATCAGTATTTAATTGCAGCATTTGGTAGACATTCATGACCTCACTGAGCACTGAGTGGAGTTACAACTACATCTAGAATGTTGTTTTTCCAGGCTGTGCACCTCAAATTCACTTTGCCCCAGTAAACTAAACACAAGAGTAGAATACTTTCCATTTGGCAGGACATAATATTTTGGAAATGTTACACTGAATGCCCTTTTCATGATAGTACAGGTGTGTATCACCCTGCCATGTCACAATCTGCATTGTACATGAAATTGTTTTTCTGTCCGTGCTGATACCTGCCATACACATACCCCATGTTCATACTGGGTCCCTGCATCAAAAAAGTCCCGCATGCTGCACAACTTTTCCCATCGTGGACTTTCCCCATCAAACCCATAGCCCTGATTTCACGAAGGCAGTACAATAAGCCAGTTCGGAGTTCCAGTTTGAGCATGAGCAGAAAAAGGTCATTTGTACCGAGAGACAAGCTGGTTTTTAATTTCACTGAGATAAGCAACTGTAATGCTATGACTATTCATGGAATCCTTATAAATAGTGCCTGCAAGTACATCCACCTGACAGCAAGCCTGGTATTTGGCAATGTTAACAGAAAAAGTTTGTTAATGTATTCAAAACAGCACAATGAAATAGATGCTTCCCAAAGTGTTGACTGACAAGCCATCCTGGTCACTTCATCTACACAGGTTCATTCTTTGTTAGAATACAAGTTTCATAAATTGCTATGTTGGGCAAGCTGCTGCATTATGTCGCTTTGAATTTAGTGAAGTGCCTAACCAACTGAGAAAAATGAAAGGTCATTTGTACCCATGTGCACACGAGCTATCTCCGAACTGGCTTATTGAAACCATGGTTTAAACCATGGTTTATGCAAATTCCTTCTGCATAAATACAATGGACAGACTGCGTATGCCAACAGACGTCCAGTAGCAAACGTGCATTGATATGCGCATGTCAAAGGTACGCCTATTTCAAGCTTATTTTAGACCATGATCTAAACTTGTACCATGGTCTAAAGTTTAAACCACCTTTGTGAATTCAGGCCATATAGTGTGGATGTTCATCATTTGTTTCAATGAGAGGTGACGTTATCATGGTATAGAGGATTGCAGAACCCCCTCCCCACAGAGAAAAAATAAAGAGCACTCTATGATACCGTTCCCTCCACTCTGACTGCACTTATGTCTAAATCCACATCACTCCTCTTTATCCAAGGTACGTGTACCACTGCATATTGTAGTGCGGTTTAGCGATGATCCTGCATCCTAGTGACGCGCATCATCACCGAGTTGCCAGGCAGAGTGAGCATCATCCCTAGGCACGGATGCGCTCATAGAATTACACACATCTATGCCGGGCAGATAGAGATTAGCTGTGATTGACACAACACGCAAGTCAATTCAACCTGCAAATATTAATACCAATTTCAGTTATTGTAACCCACCGTCAAAATATGATAGTCTATTGATACACATGGATATCCAACATGAGGCTGACGTATTGTTAAGGGAGGATTCGGCAATTTGAGGTCCACTGCAAAGTGACATCCTTACTGGAATGCCAGAATGGATTTATATGAACAGACACCATGAATATGACTACAGATTTCAGACAAAAGAACAAGATTAAATCCATATCTTTCACTTTTCAAGTCAAAATAAATAAAGATTCTTACTGTTTCTTTTTTTTAAATATAATATTTTGCATTTACCACTTCCATCAACATTTTTATCAAAAGAAACCACTAAAATGTTCAGTAAATTTTCTGAGCTTTTGAACAGTCATGTACCAATGCCATCTGAAATTCCACTGGATCCCTGACACCACCGAAATCTAGGTCTCTAATGTGAGACTAGATGGACATAAAATACCGCCAGCAGATCAGTGTCTGACCAGATGCTTGATTAAAATTCTTGCCCAGAAGTATGGGGTAATCTATAGAGCAACCGACACCCACAAAATAGAGGAAATGAGCTGGTGCAGATGCACAGGACAGAAAAGTACACCGGAGTGTTTGATTAGTGGTTGGATTTATGTACAGACGGCATCTGTCATAGAGCTATTGCCCTTTAAAGGGACTGTACAGTACTGGTTGAGGTAAGGGATTCATGTTTTGAACATTTCTAAGTGAGATAATGAGAAACCTCTTATAACATATGAAAGAGCATGTAATTTTAAGAAGGATTTAGCGTTTATTTGATGAAAATTGATTTTGAAATGACTTAGATATCCATAAAAGTGATAATAATAAAAGGCGACATGCCACAACTTTATTAGGATCTCTTTGTTTCACCTTGTTTTTGTATATCTCAGCCATTTCAAAACCGA
The DNA here is from genome assembly GCF_964275005.1 of Diadema setosum. Taxonomy (NCBI): domain Eukaryota; kingdom Metazoa; phylum Echinodermata; class Echinoidea; order Diadematoida; family Diadematidae; genus Diadema; species Diadema setosum. The sequence goes on along the minus strand of NC_092701.1, from coordinate 25,870,234 downwards.
TTTTCATCAAATAAACTTTTGATACCCTTTAGAATTGCATGCTCTTTGACATCTCATAGAGTGGTTTCTGAATATCTCGCAAAATGTTAAAAGCTAAATCCTCACCTCGACCAGAACTGTACACACCCTTTAAGCATTAATGGGGGGGGGGGGGGAGTGGAGGGGACTAGCCTGGAGAGGTTCTCTTTCTCTCTCTTCCAGCTCCTGGTAGAGGATTTCTATTCTGCCCCTTGCTATTTTCAGTCTTCAATGCCATTTTCTTGGGTAGATTGGTATTGAGCCACCCAAATCTTCGGTCTGGAAACCATCTTCAGAGTACAGATGAGTTGCATGACACACACACACAAACACACACACACACACACACACACACACAAATAGCAGCTCAACCTCATGTTGCAAGAAGACGGTTCTGTCATACAATATACTTCGTAAATATGTATTTCAAAAAACTTGGTCATTAACGCAGTTTATTCTAATATTTAACAATCTTGATGACGCGTACAAATGACAATCAATACAGGTAAACAAATTGTGGAATGGGGGGGGGGGGGAATGGCTTTGAAGCATTCAACATTAGCCGGGTTCACACGTACAAATTAGCGGGATGACGATCGCGATGCTCATCCCGAGTTTTTTGGCGAGCGTCCACACGTACCAAATTAGCGGGATGGCGATCGCGATCGGTATCCCGCTAATTTGGCGAGCGTCCACACGTACCGAATTATCCCGCTAATTGCCGATAGAGACAACAACAAAGCCTGCAAACCGGGTCACACAGCGCCCTTCTCTATCACTGCTTGCGCGCACTTACCTTTGTCTATTGTCTTTTACGCGTCAGTGGTGTGGTTCGCGCGCTGTTGTTGTTGTGCTCCAAAGAGGTGAAGGACCTCTTCGCAGAGGCCTCGCTGTTGTGATGTGCGCATTGCATGATGGGATGTAAAAACTCGAGATTGTAATCCCGACCGTTCACACGTACCAGCGCGCGGCCAATTATCCCGCTAATTGACGAACCAGCGCAAGATTTCTTGGGATTAGCATCGCGATGCTTATCCCGCTAATTTTCGGGTTTTTTCTGTCCACACGTGCAAAAAACTCGGGATGACGATCGCGATGCAAATCTCGAGATTTGTATCCCGCTAATTGGTGTACGTGTGAACCCGGCTATTAAGGGTACAACAAAAAATTCTTTGTGCATCCTCCAAAGGAAAGAAACAAACAAGACAATACTGAATTGATCACAGGTTCACTCAGCCATTCTTCACTTTTTGTGTTGGTATGAATGGGGTGAGGAAAACAACACATACTTGGCCCTAATCTCTAGGTAACAAAGAATATGTAGTGTACAGCATAAATGTATCTCTGGGGCTCATTAATACTCAACACACCACGTCAATGCGGGTAAAATTCCATAAACAAGCTAAACACACCAAGGTTTTGGAAGACAATGAAGTGTAACTGACAACATGGCTAACCTTGAGATGGCAAAGACAAAAGAACTTACATGTAATGAATATGACAGTGCGGGGCCGGGCTCGGCCGCGGCTCGGCCGCGGCCGAGTCCGGCCTCAATTGCGCGGCCGAGCCTCGCAATTTTGTCCGTTTACACTGCTGGGCTCGGCCGCGCTTTTGATTCAAACCTTTTGTCGTAGTGGCGCTCTGCTTGTAAACAAACGCAATTTGGTATTGTCTGGTTTTCAGACCCTTTGCCAAATGAATTCCATGGCGACGAAGTCGCCGTTCGGGCAAAGGCCTTTGCCGAAGGAAAAAATCCTTTGCAGGACAAAACCACCTTAAACTATACTAGTTTTCCACGTTGAGGGGGTTAATATCCTGAATAGCGAAAGATACAGGCAGAGGGTTTGGAAGCCAGACTAAAATTGGCCGCGCAATTGGCCGCGCATTTGGGCCAGTTTGCGTTTACACCAAGAAGAGGCAGGGCTCGGCCGCGGCTCGGCCACGGCCGAGACCACCTCCAGAGCGTGGCCAAATGCGAGGCCAATTTTGGCCTCGCATTTGGCCTTTTGCGCGTTTACACTGAAGCGGGGCTGGGCTCGGCCGCGGCTCGGCCGCGGCCGAGCCTCGCACTGTAAACGGGGTCTATGACATGTCTTCAACAAAGCTTCAGGAAGTGACAAAATTACAGTAATTCTCTGTATGTACTGAACAATTACTATCTATTGTACATCTCCTACACTTCACTTCCCATTCAACATTAAATTTTGTGGAAATTTGTTAAAATTTCAGAAATCTACTTTTACCATATTCAAGATTCTTTTTAAATATAGTACAATTGTATGTGACCTTTACGTATTTGCCCCTGCTTGTGACAAGGACAATATGCTTCAGAAAAATAATTTTAGATATTATATGTCATTATGTAGGACGTACTCAACACGGTAAACTTTTCACACATTCTCTCTTTTTTTTAAACAAATCTTCAGTAGAATCTACAGGGCAATTGACCTTTTGTATTGCAGTGAATCAATTTAAAGATTAACTCTGAATTAAACAGCATTTTCTGTCAATTCCAATCAGTTTATAATGTAGATCAACAATAGCTATAATAGAGAGGGGGGAAGATGCAGAATGCAGCATAGAGTGGCGCTGATTGTAGAGTACTGACATTTGCAAAATAAATCCTCACTGTCATTTTTCAGACAGCAAGCTTTGCTGTATAAACAGAAAACCACGACACAGTCATTACCATCCATACTCACTCAAGTCTCTGAACTATTAAGATATCTCAGGCAAACACTTTGAATATTATCAAGAAAATAAATATTGCCGTACTTGACACTTCATACCACAAACGTCCTTAAATTTTTCTTGTTCTCGCTCTCTCTCTCTTTCATTTGTTCATTCCCCTCCTCTTTTTCCAACTGTGTTTCCCCCCCCCCCTTCCCTCTCTCTTTCTCTCGCATTTCTGGACATGGAAATCTGTGCTTATCCTGGCATTTGATTTCACTGTATGGAGCAATGACGTCACAATTGTACAACTGTAGTTTTTGCCCCAGGTTATGATATTATCTACAGGCATGTTGTCCCCGCTGGGAGGGCTGGCCATTTTAAGGTCAACTCCTTTAATTAACACTACCCCGTATCATAACTTAATAATCATGCCTCCACTAGCTGTTGTTTGGAAGAGAGGGCCATTAGCATGCATGATCGACTGAAAAGAAAAGGAAAACAAAATGACAAACAAACAAAACCCAGAACACAATCCAAACCCTGCGATCTTTGACTGCATTCTGCCCAAGACCACTGTCTGTTACGGATGAAATGACTAGGGCCTAAATCTAGATTATCCCACATCCAGACTGAGATCAAAATCACTGGTATCAACTCCTGTCATCTCTAAAAACCTTCATTATTCGGGTCACCTTCATATTATAGAGGATTATGCATGCCCATGCACATTAAACTCCTGTCTGTCTGTAACACTCAGAGGAGATTTCGAGATGAGATTTGATGTAAATGTTACCCGAGCTTTTGCAAATGACATATGTGACAGTGCACCTCAAAACGAACATAAAGTCGCACACACTGATTTTGCGTGAGGACTGAAAATAAGTGAAATGGGTCAACCTAGCTGAACTTGACTTTTTCATATTTTCTGAAAGAGCAGGTCTTCTTTTACATTATGCTAAATTTTGGTACCATAAAACGGGCAGGAAAGTGTGTTTTTTTAGCAGTTTTATCTCGAACATTTTTGGTAGAATAGTGTGATTAGGTGTGTCTTTAGAATCCCTTTTTCATTTCTGAAAAAAAAAACCTTGTCCACACTCTTCACTTTCAACTCTAATAACTTTTGAAAGGATAGTGCTACTGCTTTGAAAGTTGGCATTGATTATGGACAGAATAAGTTAATGAGGCATGCTTAATTTCAGTTTAATCTGATAAACCCTTCATTGTTGTTACTCTGGTGGTTTACTTCCTGTTTTTTTTTTTTTTTTGTCCCATTCATCACACAGCCAGCACGGTTTGGTAAAGATTAAGCGCTTGAATAGACACTGTACTTCAGAGCCTCTTTTCTCAGTTCACGCTTTTCCTGAGTTTGTGCTTTCTTTCCAATATTTCGATAGGTTAGGAGAGTCCATTTGATTTGAGTTATACATCATTTTAAAGCTTAAAGTCTGCTCTTTCAGAATATAGTCTTAACTACAAAATCATGTCTGACGACTTTTTGTTGGTTTTGAGGTGCATTGTCACATAATTATGTAATATGTATCTTTCGCATGGTTGCCTAGGTTACTCTAAAACGAATTTACAAACAAGCCCCATTGGCTGAATTCGCAAAGGTGGTACAAATTTTAACCATGATTTATGCAAATTACTGCATAAATACCATGTACCACTGACAGATTGTGTATGCCAACAGACGTCCAGTAACAAATGCATAGTGATACACGCATGTGAAAGATATGCCTATTTCACGCTTATTTTAGACCATGGTCTAAATTTGTACCATACTCTAAGTTTTCGTGAATTTGTATTCACTGTTGGACCTGGTGAAGTGAAAAGGTGTCTGCAATAAGGCCCCCCCCCCCCCAAAAAAAAAAAAAAATTGTTGCATTGGCGTAACATGAGATTTTCAAATAGGGTCGGTCGGGCGGATTTTTTTTTTTTTTTTTTTTTTTTTTTTTTTTTTTTTTTTTTTTTTGCTACCTGCATTTTACATGTAAAACTCGTGCTCAGCTCAGTAAACAGTTACAACTGCTGCACCGAATGTGCTGTGTTCATCTATTCTACAAATCATTTATGAGGCCGATATTACTGGAATTATACCCCTTCACAGAATTTAAAGATGTTGAAATCCCTATCCTGAATGTTTTCACTTCATATTTTACTATTTTGACTTAGATAAGATAGATGCAAATTGACCCATATGTACGATCTTTTCATCGCACACGGTGATCTCTATTACAGTCCCACATATACAGATTCGTGTAAGTTCTCCACACAAGAAACCTATGGCAAAACTGTGCACAATACATCGCAGTCTGAATGCTACGTATACACTGAATAAATCTTGTTAGAGTACGTGTCCGTGTTGGAAACAGATGACGTACTGATCAAGGAAGGCTTATGCGAGGCGCTAGATCTCTCCCTCGTACATCCGATATCCCCAGAGCTGTTTCCACTTCCGGGTTTGTGCGATCGCAATCGCAATCAACAAGATATTTGATATCGATAGCAAAAAAAAATAATAAAAAAAACATGGGGTCGGCGGAATTTTTAGGGTCGGGCGGGTTACGCCAATGCAACAATTTTTTTTTTTTTGGCCTAACAGTACATTGCCATTTTCTCCATCTCAATGTATATTCTGCCATTCCAAAGTACATGTGTACAACACTGTATGATCAGTGTAAATGACACACATGTAAATATCTGTATAAAGACAGCAAGAACACAGTGCATGTATATCCAGGATAAATACATTAGTATGCTGTAATGGTTTCAGTACATATAGTACTCAGTCAAGCATAAGAAATTGAGAAGGGAACTGCTGTTTCTCAAATCATAATTATGCTAATCAGGAGAAGCCACATCATCACAAAATCATGCACCATGTATAAGAAACCTCCTACCCACTTGACTTCTGCCCCTTTCATGCTTAGCAAATTTCACTCAAGATCTCCTGAAAACTCTCGGGTGACGCTAGGATAGCATGGAAGGCATCGTAGGTAAACTCTGGGGTAAAATGCTAGGTGACTTTTCAAAGATCTCATCTGTGAACCATTCCTGGTAAATTTGCTGGAGTTCCTGAGAACTCATGGGTGAAGATATAGCATGAAAGGCATCGCTGTGAAACTCTCAAGGTGAAAAGCCAAGGTCAGTGTACTAACAACATATTGCGGGCAGTTCACGCATGCGCCGTAGCTTGCAGTTGCACTGCAGAAGAGCGGGCAAGAGAAAAGTCAACGGGGAGCTCACTTGCTCGTGTGAAAGACATTTCAAGCAGGTGTTTCCCATTTGACTCCCCATTGAATCTCTCAGGTGTTCATCTAAGTGACTAGTGTGGGGGGGGGGGGGTATAAGGTTGCCTGTTCAACAGAACTGTAGTGATGAAAATTATTTCAAGTGACTAATAATATGGTTTATTCAGACTTATTCTATCACAAATGACTTCAACCTGCAACCAACCAAAAATATATATCTCATCCACTCAATGTGTTTGCCAGAATGGGCAATGAAATCAAAATAAAGGATGTTTGACATACTAATTCCCATTCTACTTAAAAGGCATTCCTCATTTAACAGCTCTAGAACAACCATGGTGGACATGTTAGTTTTTAACAAAAATTGTGTAGTTTTGCAAGAAAATAGCTTCCAAGTTGATATTCTTGCACAAAACCAAAAACCAAAAACAAACAAACAAACAAAAAAGGTTCCAGCAGAATGTCCTTCTTGCTATTTCTCAAAAGTAACCTTTTTTTTTTTCTTTTCTTTTTTCATTTGTTTGTCTAGGGTTCTTGTTATGGCACCTGCCATCTAAGAGGGTATGTACAGTAGCTTACCTTGATGGCTCCACACTGCGTAGCCTTTGCTCGGATCTTCTCAAAGTCATCTCCCTGTCCAACATCAGCCTGTAAGACACACATGACTCTGTTTCATGCACACTGACAACTGCTCCATTGCTTTTTATACCACAGCGCATCTGAACCATTTCACAGTGTGGACATTTTCCTAAATTTTGCACACCACCAAACTATCACAGGAGTAAAATATTAGAGAAACATCATCACAAACAAAATACATTCATCTGCATGATTACAGCATGCAAAGATCGCTAAAATTGGCCCAGCACAAAAGTCAATCATTCAGTGTACAATAAGCAAGTTAGACTGTCATTTCTTGTCAATGTTTGGCTAATATGTACTGTAAACAAAACTTACTAACTCCTGTTTATTTTCAAACTGAAATGATTACAGCAAGAGAATTATATCTACACAAGTACTTGACAATATTAGCCTTTTTTCTTTAGTTTCTTCAGACAAACAGGTCAAGTTTGTTTACTGTCACCTAAAGAGCAAAACTTTGCTCTCTAATGCTACCGAGTCAATACCTGACTCCTTCGATTCAATTCCGCTGATGCTGCAAGAACAATGTTTGACAAGGCAGGAAACTCCTATACACACTACTCTACACACTTTTAATACCCTACGGATGGGGGTAAGTAAAAAGTACTGCGTTTGGGTGAGCTTCGAGGTAAATAACAAAACATTTGGTGCTGAATGGACTATCAAAGAGTTTGATGTATTTTTGTGGCACTTACAGGTACAAGTCAAGAACCTCACCTTGCATTCATGAGATATATACAGACATGATGAATTTATTTTTCTCATAAAGCACCTCAAAAAGAATGGAGAAAAAAAATATGGGGAAGCTTGAGAGAAATCCAGATTGTAACAATGGAGTCAGAGGGTTTTATTTCAGATTCAGTACCAATGGTCATAGCTACTAAGCTGATCTACATTATTACTAATACTATATGGATAATTGTCAAGAAAGCTTGCAAATAAAATCACTTATCCCTTGGTCTTCTTGGTGCTTTTAGCACTATATGGAATTATATCTCATGTATTGTAAGTTTGTTTGACCAATGATGTGATTATTGAATTTGGAACATGTGACCGAGAGATGTTTTTCTCCCAACATCCATGCTGTAGTACTATCACAGATATGTGATAGTCTTTTTCATTAGCACTTTTTATATACCCGCTATTGGAATTGAAAAGGTATCAATCGCATCTATTGGCCATGAGTAGCTATCAAGTTCTAGTGGTACACATCCTCGCACATCACACAATTATTGATACATCAGTATCGCTTGTTATCGTCTTAGATCTATGGTGAGTCTTGTTCATTCAACGGCCGCCATGCCGCAGACCATGGTTGTACAGTACAACCGATTGTGTTGCAACATTCAGCACAATTAATGTTATAAAATGAAAATCTGCATGGTTGATGAAATACATTTTTATCAAATCTTAAGTTTGTAAATCGATGTGGGATATAAAGCAAATCATATCCTCTTTCTCTGGCAATGGATACATGAATAAACAATTTAAAATCGCCTCGGTGATCCTTGAGGCGTCCAAAGTATCAGCCCTCGAGCTTCGGCTTGGCCTGATAGACACCTCGCAGATCACCGTGATCACCTTGGCGGTTATTATTGTTAGATCTTGTACCATCAACATCACCCTTGCAGTCGATTATTTGCTTGCTATCATCATTCCTTACATTAAATAGAGAGACAACCGGCAGTCTTGTGAAAGTGAAATCCTGGAATATTTATATTAGGCCCTAGTAATTATTACATTTAGATCACAACACATACCGTGTATGCTATGACATCATAGCCCTGCTCAATCAGCCAGAGAAGTATACAGGAGGTGTCGAGACCACCGCTGTACGCCAGAACAACTCTCTCCTTCTCATTACCCTTGGCCCTCTTGCTTGGTGATTCAGCCATCTTTTCTGGGAGGTTGATATTCACACACTCACAAATTTTCACTGCCAAGGTCAAGGAAGAAAAAAGAAAAAAAGTGAGAACTCGACTTAGAGACTTCACTTGACAAATACCTGAATTATTGTTTTCACACTTGATCTTTAATGAGTGTTCTACTCACCTAGTCCTTTAAGAATGCATACATCCCGATTGTTGACGATCGATTGGCACTTTATTTGTCAAAGAGTAAGACGACTGGCCTACTTTGGGGTAGACGACACACTGGCCCAGGCGCAGGCCAGGGCAGGGTAGTTGAGCATGCAACCGAGGCTAGCGAAAGGATGAAGGTGTTCGATGTCATATGGATGTGTCTGTACGGGCCCAGGGGAAGCAAACTTAAGATTTGTGCCCCTGCTCAACAGCCATTGGAGTACATATTCATGATTTACGCTACTGTACTGCTACTATACTTATCGGCAAGTGGCCTTGACAAAACTTCAGCTTACCTTACAAAGAGAACGGTAGCTTACCGTTGCCCACCACGCAGTTACTAACGTTGGTAATATTGTGATTTGGTGATATATCTCGCTCCGCTCAAATTTAGGGGTACAATTGTACCGCACCACCACCGATTCGCTCCGACCTATACCAGTAGTACCTTCCCAGAGTGATACGCAGTATAGCAGTGCAGGTAGTGAACAAGCCCGCGGCGTTCAATCCCTTGGGAGCATGCACGCTAGCGCGCTACAGACTCAGCTTACCATGAATGCGGCGGTGGACAACAGTACGAGTGTGACGTGTGCCTGCGCCCAGGGCAGCGAAAGGCGCCCAGCCCGCCTGGACCGGCATCGCCACGCACGGCGCAAGGCGACTGATGCAATCTCTGCTGACTGGTGTGTGTGTGTCGAGAAGATGCCCATGCGTGCGCGTGTATGAGGATTTAAGTATAGGACGCCAAATGTGGCATAGTTTATTTCGTTAGGAAATCAGTCATTTTCGTCCACGAAATGTTCATTTTCTTACAAACTGACTATATTTTGTACCAAGATTATCATTCTGTTCCAAAATGGCTATATTTTGTAACTAAATGGCTATATTTCCTGTGTAAATGACCATTCTGATACGAATAATGACCGAAGAAGAAGATTTCGGAACGAAATAGACCATGCGACACTTGGCGACCCATATTCAAGATAACCGAAAAAAAAAAAAAAACTAAACCGTCGTCTGCTAGCTTTTCGCAGTGGCGTCTTTTGTTTTGTTTTTGGGTGTTTGGTCATGTGTTTGTGTGTATCTATGTTTGTGTGTGTGTGTTGTGTGATAGTATATTCATTAATATGTGTGTGATGGTGTATTCTACGAGTTATATTTCTATGTGTTTGTGTGGATTTGTGGTGAGAATGAGTTATGGCGCTTAAAGTGATAATCATCATCAGAGATCGTCCTCTTCGTTGTCATCATCATCATGGATATCAGGCAAAAATAAAAGTTTAATGTTAGTACCCAATAATCACCAAAAAAATATTCAAAAACGGCTTAGTATGCTGGAGGTAGGCAGTGACTAAAAACTCTGGTAGTATACGTTTGCTGGGGGAAAATGCTTCTGAGATTTAGCTTGCAATGAGTGCTGAAGAGCTTCATGGGATGAGCCCTTGTATGCTTATTAAAAAGAAGAAGAAGATGCTTAAGGCTTTATTTTGTCAATATATATACCATGTTAAGGCTTTGTTTGTTGTGTTGTTTTTCTCATTTTTATTCCCTCTGTAATAATTTTGATGTTTTCTCGTTATTCTGGAGTTGAGTGTAGTTATTGTAATCCTATATGGCACTGTAAATGATAACGAAAGGAATCTTTAAAGGGACTGTACAGTACTGGTTGAGGTGGGGATTCAGGTTTATAACATAAACCTGATAACATAAACCTGATAATGAGAAACCTCTTTTGAAATATGAAAGAGCTTATTTTAAGAAGGATTCAACGTTTATTTGATGAAAATTGGTTTTCAATTGGCTGAGATATCAAAAAAAAATTGTAATAATGAAAGGCGACAGGCCAACCACGCCTTTTATTAGGATCTCTTTGTTTCATCTTGTTTTTGGATATCTCAGCCATTTCAAAACCGATTTTCTCAAATAAACTTTTGATACCCCTTAGAATTGCATACTCTTTGACATCTCATAGAGTGGTTTCTGAATATCTCGCAAAACGTTAAAAGCTAAATCCTCACATCAACCAGAACTGTACACACCATTTTTAAAGGGATGGTACAGTATTGGAGGAGATGAGAATTGGGCTTTTAACTTTTTGAAAGATACCAAGAAAACACTTATGATATAGTGACTGATCAGTGGGAATGTTGGGGATGATTGTTCCAATCCTTGTGGGATTCATTTAAGAGTATACATTATAATTATATCTATTGTTGTGTGAACATTATTTGTTTCAAAATGGTCTCATGTTCATGTAATGTGCAGTTTAATGTTTCCAGGTTAGCGTGCCTGTACAGTGACGGGGCGATTAAACTGCAAATTACTTGAACATGAGACCATTTTGAAGCAAATGATTTTCACACAACAATAATGTACTCTTAAATGAATCCCACAAGGATTGGAACAATCATCCCCCAAAGGACTGGAACAATCATCCGCCAAAGGATTGGAACAATCATCCCCCAAAGGACTGGAACAATCATCCGCCAAAGGATTGGAACAATCATCCCCCAAAGGATTGGAACAATCATCCCCAGTATTTCCACTGATTCCCACTGCAGTTACTATCCATCCCCTTTAAGAAACCAAACACAAATTACAATTTCTATGATTTCCAAGATATTTCACAATCCAAAAAAAAAAAAAAAAAAAAATCTTAGGAGTCCAAAGAGAAAGTGAGAGAGAAAGAGAGCGAGAGAGAGAGAGAGAGAGAAGAAAACAATTTCTTGTTCAAAGAAAATATAGATATATGGTGAAAGGTCAAAGACACGTTATTATAGGGCCGAATGTCGTCGAAAAGTACCCCTTGGACCCGACCCCGAAGTTTGTGTATGTGTGTGCATGTGTGTGTGTGTGTGTGTGTGTGTGTGTGTGTGTGTACGGAAATTCTGCATTATTTGGCGCCATCTATCGATGGCCGTCATTTATCAGCAATGTTCTAAACCGTGTTTCAGGAATGCTGAATAAAATAAGAAGAAAATGATAGTAGAGGTTTCTTCAAAATCAATGGAACCGAGAAGTAAAGAACAAACAGACAAACAAACAAAATAAAACCAAAATGTGAGTTATGAATTTTCACAAACTAGAAGTTGTAGTCGCAGCCAATTCAATGTCAATTTTATTGAAATATCACGATCTTCGTCACATAACAAGTCTTCTATAAGCTCAAATCTTTGCTAATTATTATCTAATGAACTGTCAGAACTGTATCCTTCCCTTGTGATAATCTAGTTTGATAACTATGACTTATAGCGGGATGGGTATTTCAATACGACTCAAATCATTGTTTCTGTGTGCAAATAGAAAAGAGTGTGAGATGATGACATCACTGGCGGTCCTAATTTGCGTTAGGACCTATTCTTTAAACACGTTTAAGATAAGAACATTTCACTTTTTTTTCTGACAAACTGTAAACTACTGAAATCTTTGTATCTGATTGGTACATGAGAACAAAATTATGTGAGGAAAAAATATCTTACAAGACGCTTCATGAAAAGTTGTCAGTCTCTGACAATTTCATTAAAATCCTTGGTTCTTATTGGCTGAGAAGAGAGTGACAACTTTTCAGGGCTGATAACTGTCACGAAACGCGGTGACCAGGGTCGCCAATACTAGTCTCCAGCCCAATGAGGCACCCAGTTTAGCGTTTTATTGTGCCGTAGAGTTCACCGGAATTGGTTGCACGCAGTATGTTGAAGATTAATTCATGTTTTTCTTTCCCAAGTAAAATGGGTCGAGATACCATGATTTTGTTAATTTTCTTTCAAATGTGAAAACGTAGATTATCTCACTTTTCTATACATAGCATAACGAAAGAGCACTTGACTTTCCTCTTTCAGAAAGCAAGGAAATGATATTACCCTTTTACATTATCATAGAGATTTAATAATAATAATGATCTCATCAAAAGCGCCCATTCTACCTAAAAGATATTTGTGTCACTAAGTTTATGTCAAATATTATTTATGTCACTTGTTACTTGATTATGCCAGTAGCATGTCCTCGAAATTCATACTTTTCATGAAAATTGAAAATTTGTGGAATTCTGTAGTCTATAATGACGTCATCAAATTCAATAGTCTTCTTATCCAGGGATGACGGCACCGAAACTTTAAAAATTAGTAACATTTGTATAATGATTGTCCGATTTTCTTCAAACTTTCAACCCTAAATGACATTGTGTTCTACTAAAGTATTGCTGCTTTCACGATATCCACATGACCACATAATTATAATTATTATATTTTGATTTTGGTTTCAGTAACATTTCCACTCTTCTACTTTTTTTTTTTTCAAGCAAAAGTGTGGGCCTGCACCTCCCTCCCTCCCCTTCCTCCCTCTCTCCCCGTCCTCCCTCTCTCCCCGTCCTCCCTCCCTCCCCGTCCTCCCTCTCTCCCTCTATGTCACAAAGGGGTTTACGATATTAAATATTATTCTTCTTCTTCTTCTGATTAAGTCTGCCTCCTTCAATAGACTGAAGATTCTTGCAGACTGGTGCTATTTACATTATAATACAATTTATTTACTGATATTTACAAGCACATAGAAAAATTTGACGAAAAAACTAGCCACTGTGATCAACCGTCAGACGGTTTCGAAATGATCCCACAGATGGCGCTGAAACAATTTCTGACGACAGGGAATTCCAGTTCCTTACAGTTCTTGGGAAGAACGAATGGCGATGCGATTCAGTTCTCGAATATGGTACCTGATAGGAGTGTGGTTGCGAGGCTCTCGTTAACTGAGTAGCCTGTTTGATAATATAGTCCTGTGCTGAAAGAGGAGTGAGATTATTGTGTATTTTGTACATCATAATTAGCCTGTCATTTTCTCTGCGCTGTCCCAGAGTGGTCCAATTAAGTTCTTGTAGCATTTTGGTGACACTCGAGATGTTATGGTAGCGATTTAAAGTGAATCGCGCAGCTCTTCTCTGGACCATTTCCACTTGGTGGATTAGGTTCTTGGTAGATGGGTCCCAAACTGTGGAAGCATACTCAACAATTATTATTGGTCGAACCAACGTTTTGTAAGCTGTGGCTTTAACATCAGAAGATTTTATGCGAAGATTGCGTTTTAGAAATGCAAGCATTTTCATATTCTTATGTTGATTTGCGGTAACAAAGTGCAGTACAAGCAGGGAGGTACAGTAGTAGGCGTACTGTTAGCATGCCTTGCTAGCAAAGAGATTTGTAGGGAGGAGAAAAATCTCTTTTTGTGGCTAGGAAAGAGTTCATTGATGATTTTTCATTAGGATTGTAGCGCCATCTCGTGGCAACCTATGCTGCCGCTGAAGACGTACCGCTGTACTTGTATACAAAACACACACAGCTGCCGTCATTGGGCCGCTGCATATTATGCACACGAAAAATTTTTACACTGGTCTCGCTAGACGTGTGTACACTGTGCATACTATGTGCATGCTACTTCTGTTGTAAAAGCAGCGAAGCTGTTCGACGCGACTGTACTGTACGTATGCGTGTTTTCGGATTGATATGCAAGATCGGTAGTAGCTGTCTTCCTTGAAACAAAAAGTGATCGTACCGCCGATCATCGACATCGTCTACGGATTATATGGATTCTATCTCAGGCATCGAGTCGCGAAGATTACCACTGACTGGCTGCGCTGTTTGATAATCAGGAGACTGTGAAACCTGAAGTGTTAATGAGAGATTTTCCATAGCCGTACGGTAAGTCACTCGCTTTGCCCACTCTTCCCCCTCTGCTGGGCCGTCATAAACATCGGTGAGTAGCGGGAGGAGCCAAGGGCAAAGACCCGCTCGCTCGCTCGCTGACCATAGCTAGGTGGTACGTGGGCTGGGTTACTGTGGGTAGAACTTTTGTCAGACCAGACCTGGCTGGGCCTTGTTGCATGAAAGTTGAGATAAAACATATTAGTCTCTGAATACCCAATTTGGTGGCTGATAGGGTCTTGACCCACCCGATATATGTTTGCTGTTCTGACTTTAGAACCTACGACAAAGTCTTGGGCATGGCAGCGGCCATGCTTATGCAGTTATGGTTTAGATTATGAACATTGATGAAGAGATGTTTTTGTGTGGGTAATGTTGTTGTTCGCCGTGTTCACCGAGAACACTTTATACTCAGTACTCTAGCCTAGGCTTCTTCTTCTTTGGTACAGTCCAACACCCGTATGCAGGGGCCACCAACCGGACAAGCTTAAATGTCTTAATTTACTTAGGTTTACGTATCACCTGTGACCTGTCACTATATTCTGATAATGGGTAAATTACAGAATACTGGCATCCAATCACAGATAGCTGCCTCCGGCAGCTCTGAATATACGCATACATGCAGTATACATCTAACGTTAGAAGTTTCTAGGCAAAGTACATGTAAGTTAGGAGCTTTGTTCTGAGTTGTTTTGATTCAAGTCTGTACAATCAACTGAGTACTGGTGACAGAGTGTTATGTTGGTAGTACAGCACACAAGTAGTTAAGACAAGAGACTGCTTGTGTCAGTCAAAAACATCAGAAGACTGTGTGTTTGAATCACATCGGGTTTACAAATTGAGTGAGTATATCTACCCTTGACACTGTATTACAATTAATACTTGACATGCAACCAGATGAGACAATACCTTACTAAAAGAATACTTGTGTCAGTTGAAAAGGAAAAAAAAATCATGAAACAGTTCATAAGTCACTGCTGACTTTTGACCGACAAGTATGTCTAATTCCGCGAAAAACTTCTCATTTATAATAATGACATTTGCTGGGTCAGTTTTTCGCTTTTAGACAGACCCAGCAAATGTCATTATTATAAATGAGAAGTTTTTCGCGGAATTAGACATACTTGTCGGTCAGTGCTGACTTGTGACAGTGACCACAGCATTTATGAATTAGCAGCAGTATCGGAGGTTTTGCGGACAGGCGATGACTTTTGACAAAGCAAAGTAGAGAAAAATGCCATCTTCCTTTTGCCTCAAATTGTTTTGAATACCAAGAATCGCTCTATCCATCATAAATTTGCAGAGATTCATTTGTGTAGTAATATATGGGCTGAGGCTTGCAAATAAGAATTTTAGAGGGTTTGCTGATGTAATATTTCTCAAAGTTTAGCGGTCCAGAGGTGATGTCATAAACCCACAATTGAACTTGAATTCTCTCTAAAGGTACATACATAGGTAAAAGTGTTGATCAAGGAGAAAGCAAAACAGGTGGAGAGAATCAGATAATTTTATAGAAAAGTAACAAGATACAATGTACCAATAGAACGTAATTTCTAGAGTCACGTGATTGGTATGTTTTCTAGACTACGTCTTGTGCTGCTCTTTCCTTTGTTTTTGCTTATTGAATGTGCATTGCATTTCTAGGTTGGTTCTACTTGATAAAGCAGTGAAATTAACCAAGCTCACAGACATGTTGCCATTGCTGACAGAATTGGGATGCATACTTGACTCCACCAAAAATGTGAGAATGCTATCAATATCAGTGTGCTGAAAAAGATTTAACAAACCATGTTGCTTTTTTTTTTTCCACAAATTGGCTCTCATTTCAAATCTGTATATGTTTGACCCATTGCAGGAATTACTGAAGAGAAGACCGCACAAAAGGATCCCACACCATAAAGCTCCTTGCGTTGGATCTAATTTTGCATTCTGCGGATTTACCCGGAGGAGTGTTTTGTCTCCTGGCCATGCAATGACTTTCATCATGAAGAAGAAAAAGTTCAAATTCCAAGTGAATTTTGAGCTGGTAGAACTGTCATCAGTACCACTCATCAATGCAGTCCTTTTTGGAAAAGTCAGACTCTTAGAGGGAGGCAACTTTGCACAGCTGTCGTCAAGGTGAGAGAATGCTCTAGACTTTCAAGTGAAGTTTTATAATGGTTTATACCCACTGTGCATTGTACAGAGTTCTTTAAATATCAATGCTGACACAATTATGTATAAGATAGTATATTTTGAGTACCAACAGCAACACTGCACACTAGCAAAGGTGCGACGGTCCAGGATCAGTAAAATTACCTTTGGACCAGTAACTTTTTCAGGAATGGACCAGTAAAGAATAGAAAAAAACTGGGTACCTACAGTACTTGTCAGAGAGACAGGTCAGACCAGTAGAAAAAATGGGTTAGTATGCAGCCCTGCCAACAGTATGCACGTGTGTGAAAAGAAGCTGAAATAGGACAGAATGCACCTGAAAGAAATTTCATTTGATATTTATATGCAGAGAGCCTGAGGCAATAGATCCATTAAATTTCTGAGTGAAATCTGAGAAATATGGGGAAAGTCATGATCAACTTTTTGCGTATATGCATGTTAGGGATAAAAATAGTCATCCCATGCCAATACAATGTGTACACTGTGTCTCACTCATAAGACTATCATCTATGACATCACATGAGTAATAACAGTGTATTTGTCTCGTTTTCGATATTTGCTCTACACATCCCTGTTTACCTACCACTTACAGCACTACTCAAGATGTGTCAAGAGATATTGTGACACCTTCTCCGAGACAAAAGAAATTGATGTTTGAATTCCTCATACTGCAAGCCACAGAGAAACCATATTTTTGTCTGCTGTTTTTCTTTATTGTGTGTGTGTGTGTGTGTGTGTACAGTAAAGTGAAAAATTCTTTGTGAAGTGCATACTGTCCGCAAACTGTACTTATTGAGTCATTGGAATAACATTAGTACAGATACTGTAGGTCTACAATACATTGTACCTCATATGTACACTGATGTTCCAGCCCTAATGTTGTATAATAGCTTTTGACACTAACTAGATCAACACGAAGATGACTCTCACAGCATGTGTAATATTCTATAAATTATTGGATCTTTTATTATTTCCTTTTTCTGGGGATGTTTCCTACTGTCTTTGCTCACATGTAACGACTGCATTAAAGGCACTGCGTATTAATTTTTTTTTTTTTTTTTTTTTGTATAGTGTGAAGATGAAGGGATCTACATGTGTATGACAGTTTGGGGGTTGCAGTGAATGATACATGTAGGCCTAAATGCTTCAAAAAGTGAAAGCCTGTGACGTGGTCTACTATGCCTCCTTTTTTTTTTTTTTTTTCTACCCACAGACTGAAACACATCTTGAAGAAAATGTCGTACAGTACTATTAGTTGCAATTATTGCAGGGTGCACTCAAATATTTTTTCATTCAATTCCAATATCACCTTGAAACAAAGCTGAGAGAGAGAGAGAGAGAGAGGACCCAAAAGATAGCATTCATGTAGTCAAACAAGTCATGCTTCACTTCACAAGATAACATTTTTTATTCAGATTGAAGAGGAAGGAAAAAAAAAAAAGATGCTGGTGACTGAAATTGGTAGAAGATATTGTTGCGCCGCCTACACTTTGCCTTTGACAGATCCCTGTTTGACTTTGTGGTTAAAAACAATACAGCAGGAAGACAACCTACCCATGAACACACTACTACTATGGAAGCAGTATACCTCCTATGTGGTCATGTAGAAAGTTGCCCCATTATAAACAGTGAAGAGCAAGGGCCCTCTGAGCCAATAAATCAATAAATCACCAGCAAAGGTCAACAAACTTTGAATCCTTGTGAGATAAGTTGCCTATTGATTGTGCTGCTACAATATCACCAAGATTTAATAGTGATTAAAGGCTGTCATGTAGTGTTCCCATGGCACTGACATAAACGAGCTGTAGATCTGCGACGTGAATGCTTTAAAGGGACTGTACCGTACTGGTTGAGGTGGGGATTCATGTTTTGAATATTCCTAAGTGAGATAATGAAAAGCCTCTTATGAAATATGAAAGAGCATGTAATTTTAAGAAGGATTCAATGTTTATTTGATGGAAATTGGTATTCAAATGGCTGAGATATCAAAAAAAAAAAGTGCTAATAATAAAAGGCGACATGCCACAACTTTATTAGGATCTCTTTGTTTCACCTTGTTTTTGGATATCTCAGCCATTTCAAAACCGATTTTCATCGAATAAACTTTTGATACCCCTTAGAACTGCATGCTCTTTGACATCTCATAGAGTGGTTTCTGAATATCTCGCAAAACATTAAAAGCTAAATCCTCACCTTGACCAGAACTGCACACACCCTTTAAAGACATTGATTGTGATGTAGGAAATAAAAATTGTGTTTATTGCATGTATGCGTGAGACAGCTGCTTCCATTGCCCAACACAGGATGCTGGGTCGTCAATGCATTTGCATTGCAGATCCAAAGCTTGCTATTGATTAGCCAGGTCAACAATAGAGTATACCATACTTGTATTTTGCAGTACTGTGGTTAGTACTTAAGGTGTTACTCTCTATAGATGATTCTTGATTCCACAAATGTGGAGGAAAAGAGAAGTAACAGAGCAGTGAATTAAATACTTGTATTTGACATTTAGAATGTACTGTACTGAATGTTTCACAAGGTTTTTCATTTTTGTGAATTTCACAAGTTGGGTGCAAAAATATTGACTTTGATCCCGAAGTAAATGTTGCATGCACACACGTACGCTTCTCTGTTCAGTACTGTACACGGTGTACATGTACGTCACAATTGTGAATTTAACTCTTGCGAAATTGCTGAGAAGTCCTAATTCGGGAAAAATTAGACGTGGTAAATTGTCTATGTATAATACAAATTGTTTGTATGTAAACCATTCTACCTGATGTGAAAAAAGAAGGATGGACTGGTGTACAGTGTATATTGGATGGTCCTGTTATTTATCTTATAGGCCTTAAATGTCAAATCCCATTGCTGCGACAGCTCTGATATTTATCACAAGCGACAAGATGAAATGTGGAAATAAAATCATTTGCTGATCACAATGTCCCATAGAGATACTAGCATTGATCTTGTATCACTGTGGGATGTGGGGGGAAGTGATCAGTTACAGGATTACAGTCGTGAAGCTAAGGAGTCACCCCAGCTACATAGGCAGTGCCCACACCTCGCCCCATTCAGTGGTGTCTGGGACTTACATGGCCTATTAAAGTTTTTAGTCTCAGGCCAGCCAGGTGAGGGTGACATTCATTACCACTCTCTAGCTGAACGCTTCAATGACGGTTCCGCTGCATCACAACTAACGGTCCACACAGCTGTGATCGTTTAATTGTTGCCCAGTCGACATAGGACGACATACAGTACTGCTAAGGTATTCCCACATGCAACACTGAAATACTCACACGAGCATTTAACCTGTTTTAGACTGGCTGATTTTGCTACAACATGCATTTCCCATCAACACTTGCCGGAGTGTACTCGTGACTCGTCCTCAACAGCTTAACCATTCAGTTTGCTTCTGTCTGTCTACTGTAAAACCAGAAATACACTGATTTCATGGCATAGTAATTTTGCGAATTACAGCCGATGGCCTTTTTCGCGGCGTGAAATTTTTGCATAATTGCCACTGGTGTATTGTGTGTAGACAACTTTTGCGTGCATTTTTTTTTGCAAAAACCTGGCCCCTCACGAAATTTGGAAAAATTTCATGCAAGCGAAAATTTCTGGTTTTCGTCATACCAGTGAATTGTATGCTTTGGAAACTGTATCGTGGTGAGACATGGGAAAATGAAAGAATTTTTGAAATCTTGTGCTTGTTGGATTTAATTGTCAGAAATGGCCTCTTTCATTCACAGTATGATAACCTTGAACTACACTACACTGTATGACATTATGAAGGAAATGGTGAAAATGAATTAAAGTCTTTGGTACGATATTGTAACATGTACAATGTGTATTCAGTTACATCTTCGTAGCTCCTTAGATATTGATGAAGATCACATATTTCTGCAATGTTTGTCACATGAAGGTTGCTGCATGAACTAGATAATGACCATGTTCCATTTTTACATAGTGTAAATCCAGTGATGGCCATGACTCTTATGAACCCTTTTACTAGTACCACTGGTACATTAAATACATTTTTTTATGATGTGACATAATGCTATCAAGCATTATCTATGATACTGTACACTGTTAGTTTGTCGAAGATGGGGTTTGATACCTATCCTACATGTAACTTTAAGATGCTCCACACAGTTTTTGCAGAAAATTCACATGGGCCCGAATTCTCAAAGATGGAATAACTTTATTACACCGCTTATTCCACCGATTTATTACGCCTCTTAAATTCAAATCAGGCCCTCGTGACGTAAAATGATGCGATTTCTTTCCCGGAATATATTGTCAAAGGTGGAATAACTTATTCCCCGGTATAACTATTCCGCGGAATAGTTATTCCAGCTTTGAGAATTCGGGCCAATGAGTGACAAGAGAATAAAAACACATGCTATGGAGCATGCTTGAGTGTGTTGCCCCAAACTGCAGTTATGCACGGATGATGTAGGCCCTATTGTATCAATGCACCGTTCAGGTTCTGTACCATAAGAAGAGTGTGCTGTGCTGCAGAGGAAAATCCACATTGGACAGTGTAAGGAAACTGATGGCTCGATATGAAAGGATTTGAATAATTTTCGAATTCAATAGCTTCGTGATCCCTCTTGTGGGAGGGTAGAGAAAAAGCGCCTGGGAAAGCAAATAAAGATTTGCTCAAAGAGAGTTGAATCTTATTTTTTTCTAGCTCTCTTTTTGCATACATGTCTTTCACTGAATCTCCCAGTTGAAAATCTGGTGCACTACAATGGCATTTCATCCCACCTCCATTTCTCCCTCTCTGTTCTCTATTCCCTATAGATGCTTACCTCTCTCTCTCTCTCCATTTCTGAAAAGGACTTTGGTGCAACATAGCAATTATTTATGGAATTGCACTTAGGATTTTGATCCCTGGGAGTTGAGTTCTCCCATTACAGGGCCCATTTGTGACATCAAAGCATTGTGTACATAAAAATGGTACTGGAGGGACAGAGTGCATATAATTGCATGGGTTTTTCTTCCTAAAGTTCCATTGAGAACATATGAAGATATTTCATACAACTGTACTCAGCATTGCTATTGAAATGATAGACTAAAATTCAAAGCTGTTAACTGTATGTTGTGCCTAATGTCCATAAATGGTATTAATAACTGGTAACTTTAGATGTACTAGGACTTTCCTGTACATGTTGAACCGAATGTCTAGGAATGGTAAATTGTATTAATGACTGCTAATTTGCTATACACCTACCATTTGGGTAAATTCAGAGTAAAATCAGAATAATTCTATCCTGGATTATGATACCTTTTTTTTTTCTGTCCACAGTCTGTGGATATTGCTATGTTGATTTTTGATAAAAGATTCCTTCATTGATTAAATCTTTTTCATCCTGGTGTGATCAGCTTGAATGATACAGTAAACATTTGATGCGAGTAATTTTTAATACCAAGATTGACATTGTTTCTTGTTGTGCATCGAAGGTAAACTGACACTCACACCAATATGTTATACATGTACAATATAGGCCTAATTAAACTTAACTCAATCTATTTGCCCTTAAAGTGAATTTTGCTGATCTACTACATGCCTAGTAAAGAAGTAGTGATATCACACCTTCTTTTAATAGAAAATCAGAGGAGGGCCTGGGGTCAATGACCATATTGCTTTTAGGACACCAAGTAGGCCTACTACAGAGTCTTACCAGTGGTAGTGAAATTAACTCTCTTTGTACCAGCATCTCAAAATACACATTGACAAGTTGTACAAATCATTGTCACTGGCAGTGAATGAACTTTATACTCTCATGGAGAAACACCTGGTTCATGTTGGTACCCAGTTGAAGGGAGAAGCCATTTTGTCCTGTAATCCTATTCTTTGCTGCTTAGCAAGGATTACAGGCCAGGAATCCTGAACAAGAGGCTTTTAATCCCTTAATCAGATTTGTACCTCAATGAAAAGGTAAAGGCAATTTATGGTGGATACTGGACAATGCACTGTCAAGGCCAGTATAGAAGCTGTTCTTCAACTTGAGTTCAAGGGCTTCCTGTTTACATCATTTGCTATGGAAAGTGAGTGCTATACAGCCAGGTGCATTTTTTTTCTCAAAATACATATCATGTTTTGTTAACTTTAATGATGAGTCCTTTTGTCTTCAGTGCTTTTGATATTACACATTCTATATGTACATCTCTATGTACACTCTTTTATGAATGTAAAATCAGGTTGACCTTTTCCAGCAAAGGAATCACTTCTAAGGACAACAACTTCACAGTACACTACAACTTTAAAGCAGTTGCAATGTCTGAATCAAATACAGCATGTGAAAAACATGCAATTTTAATCCCAGCTTTTCATACATTGGACAGTGCTATTGTGTTGATGCAATGCATGTGATATTTTGCCAGCATACTAAATTCTTTCATGTTATTTCAAAACAGCAGGTGTTACTGTCTTAAAGGTAGGGAATCCCATTTGCATGTCTTGTATAAATACAGTGGTAGGTTGAAGAGAGTATCATTTTAGAAACTCCCATAAAGTATTGAAAGTGAAAGGTAACATTTAGTACATTTTTATTGACCGTTAGATTTTGAATCAATTGAATTTTTTTCGGGGCTCACCGTAAATTCCAGTACATTAATAGGCTACCTTTGCAGACCCATGCACTGCATGTGTGTCCATCATGTATATTTTGTGAAGAAAGTTCATCAAAACTTACAAACATTTCTATAATATACATTCTTGCCACACACTCTATATGTTATTACATCAGCTCTTATACTTTTAGATTTGTATTTATAGATAAAAAAATACAGAAGACTGCAACAAAAAGGCTTAAGTGTGGCTGACACACAGAACTACTGAGTAGTTGAGTTTTGTGCATTATTCAAATTGTAGATAACTGTTGACTTCCAAATTTCTCAGCAGTGGCCTAAACAAGTCCCCTGAGGTTCATATTTAATGTTTTGCTGCACTTTGGGAGGTCTGTAAAAGGTATCCCCTACCTTTAAAGAGGCTGTAAGTGTGAGTAGGAAGCATGTGCTGTTAAAGTTACAGGTCTTTTCTACAATATGCAGGTTTTTTTTTTCAATAAATTCATTTTTTTAATGATAAAAAATAGCATGTATGGTAGTTTCATTAAGAGGCTATCTGTTGCACACTGTTTTATGATTCAGAGTGTACTAGTAGATTTTTAACAGCTGAACGAAAGTGAAAGAACAACTTTGTGTGGGTGCAAGTCTCGTGTTCCAAAGTCTATCCCTGTGGTCACAAAGGGGACATATTTGTCTTTTGTCATCCTGTGAAGGACAAGATGAGATTAGAATATTTGTAGTCAATTCCTCATATCCTGACCTCAGTTTTTTTTTTTCAATGTATTATGCATTCTTTTCATAGCCTTTTCAAGTCTTGTATTGAAAGCTTTGATAATGTAGGGTATACTGCTGTAAAACTTTCAAATGGTAGGATGCATGTACTGTACACGTGAAAGTGAGTAACTGTAAAATATGATATATATTCGCGGCATGAAATTTTCGCGAATTGCCACTGGCATTCAATGCATAGTGTAGACAAGAACTTTCAGGAGCATTTTAATTTCACGAATCTTGGCGTTTGCGAAATTCGCGGAATTAAAATGCACGCGAACATGCCTTGTTTTACAGTACCGGTACTTGAAAATTTCCCTTGGATGACCTTAATAATCAAACAAAAAAATACTGTTTTGTCCAAGAATTTATAAGGACTCATCCTTGTAATATAATGGAATGCCAGTGGTTGCAACAGATCACCAGATTCACAAAATATAATTAATAATCTAATGATTTCATCTCTGCGAGGCTATATGACACATGTCTTGATGATTTTTATTTTTGAAGACTGGCAGAAATACAAGAGGAATTGCATACAGTGCATGGGTAAAAGTATTTCTTGCATACACTTAAATACATATTGCACATGTTGTATTGATGTCCAGTTTTTGTATTTTTTACTATCTAAGCAGTAGGCCTATTTCATTCTATTTTTAGTCAAAACAACAGCATCGTAAAGTTTAATTGAACTGACACTGTGACCAGAGCCAAATTTAGAATGCTATAAACTTTGCATGGTGAAGTAAAGCATTTCATTTGTTAGGTGTAGTTGTAAACATCATCAATTTAGAAAATGAACAATCAGTTTACATTCAAATGTTTGACGGTATGTTACAGAGAACAATGGCAAAACAAATCCCCAAAAACAATGAATTATGAAGGGCTCTGTATGCCATTATAAGCCATAACGTACATGATGTCGGAAAGGCTGAAGACATGCAGTATGTTCATGTGTCTCTTCAGCACTGAATCAGTTTTTCCCCCCTACTTCAGTAATCTGGAGTGTGAAGCGTGGGAATATTAATGTGCAGTGCGTGCTTCCTGATATACTTAAAATTACACTAATTGTAGCATGTGTACATGCACTGACTATTAACAGTGCATAGCAAAATGCATTATCAAGTTCTTATGTAGATTCAATTACTTGGTGATATGCTGAATGCTTAATTCCCAGCAAGATACGTGTATGTTTCACATTACAGAGGGCCTCCTACATGTAGCTCCTAAGCAATTTATTTGTTGGCTTTTTATCATGTCTTTGTTTTTGTTTTTGTTTTTAGTTCGTATTTTATGCTTGAGCAGAGCAGTACCCTCCACTGCCAATCAACCATACGTGTGCCTATTAATGATGCACCATCCTGTCCCAACGCCATGGCAAATAAGATGTACATTCCTCTGAGGAGGTGGTGGTTGTTATGTGATGTTTGAGGAGTTCGATCTGACACGACATTGCACCCGGCCAACACATAAAAGAAATATTATGGGGTTGGGTAAAAGCAGGACTGAAGGTTCTAATTGCCTAGCAAACACAGGAGGTGTCTGCCTACACAGCAAGGTTAAACTGGCTGAATGGCACCTGAGTGGGCTTTCCACACAATAGTGAGATCTCACATGGAATGCTATACATACAGTCACAACAGATCTCGATCACACAGCAAGCTACTACAAAGAACATCTTGAATAAAAAAAGGGGGGGGGGGGATAAGGCTGTACCAGTACTGAGTGCCTGAATGGTACAAAGTTTGTTGAACCCCAGACATCCCTATTGTTGTGTGTATTATGCAATGCTTGCATAGAAGAGCTCACCTTTCAATATAGATCTTATTGTTGGCTGGGCTGAACCCCTCCCCTTTCTCTCACTCGCTTCACTTGTCTTCCTCACCCATGTTTCCAAGCTGGCCTCAACATGTACAGGAGGATGGGGGAGGGGTAGAGAGAGGTGGATTGAAGAAAATTTCATTAGCAATCAGAGATCACAAGAAAAGGAAAGCATGCAAACATACACAGACAAATTGAAAGAGGTTATTAGAATGATTGATTTTGTATGATAACATGGATGAGAATAAAGAGGCTGATAGGTCAATACTTAATTACATAACGTCACATTGATTCACTCCAATTAAAATGAGATGTGTTACTGTTAGAGATTGAGATTGGTAGGTACATCTGCCTTGCCATTGGACAATTTTACAAGCTTGATATACCAGGGTATACGTACACACTTTATTCCAATTCTGAGAAAGACCAATTATCACAGTAGTTTGAAACCTGAAGTGTCTCAAGTGAAATTCACATCTTTGTAGTTATTTGGTGTTTTCCTTTCGCTTACCTTGTACAGGAAGGAACATCTTCACTCTGTTTCATGTCCCCAGTTCAAAACAATAGCAAATGGTTTAGTACTGCTGTCAGTAACCAAGAACCACATGGTACTTTGATATACAAGTAACCATTAGTAATTATAAGAGTCACAGTTTGTCACTTTCGTGCGCTTACCGATGGCAGCATATTACTAATCCATGCCCTCTACCCCCTCGCTCTCCTTCATTTCTGACACTAACAATAGCAGTGTGATGTAACTGGCAGTAATGTGATGGGCTTTCTCCTCATTTGTGAGGTTAATGTATTGGTACTAGATCACATGAAGCGAACATCACTTGACTTCAGGAATTAGTGCCATATACAAATGTATGTGTAAGTAGGTCAACCTTAAAGGTAGGGGATACCTTTTACAGACCTCCCAAAATGCAGCAAAACATTAAATATGAACCTCAGGGGACTTGTTTAGGCCACTGCTGAGAAATTTGGAAGTCAACAGTTATCTACAATTTGAATAATGCACAAAACTCAACTACTCAGTAGTTCTGTGTGTCAGCCACACTTAAGCCTTTTTGTTGCAGTCTTCTGTATTTTTTTATCTATAAATACAAATCTAAAAGTATAAGAGCTGATGTAATAACATATAGAGTGTGTGGCAAGAATGTATATTATAGAAATGTTTGTAAGTTTTGATGAACTCTCTTCACAAAATATACATGATGGACACACATGCAGTGCATGGGTCTGCAAAGGTAGCCTAGTGATGTACTGGAATTTACGGTGAGCCCCGAAAAAAAAATTCAATTCAAAATCTAACGGTCAATGAAAATGTATTAAATGTTACCTTCCACTTTCAATACTTTAAGGGAGTTTCATAATGATACTCTCTTCAACATACCACTGTATTTTATACAAGTCTTCATTTGAGGCATGCAAATGGGATTCCCTACCTTTAACCCGTTGAAGACGAGTCCCGAGAATTCTCGGGCAGGTGTCTACGGGAAATGCATGTTGTAACAAATCAGACTGTCCTCAACGAGTTTATATTGGGGGGGGGGGGGGCTTCTTTGATATTTAAGTAGTTACAGTGTACAATGTACTCTGCTGAGGAATTTCCATATTAAGTTATGATAAAAACACAATGCCAACTTCTCGAGCACAAAAGATTATCACACAATGTAGCAGACATGTTTTACATGCAAAATGATGTCAGCATTGGCTAGAAGGGGATTATAATTGTTTTGATAAAGCAGTGGGTTGACATGGATCTAGAAATGATCTCAAAAGTGAGAACAATACAGTGGACTCCCGTTATATTACGAAGTCCTCGGGACTGGCAGTTTTCTTTTATTACATGTATATCGAAATTTCGTTGTAACCAAACAAATAAACAATAAAAATACTTAGGCTGGATAATATTGCAGCCTAAATTTTTACTTCATTGTAACTGGAATTTTGTTATAACTGTGTTCGTTATAATGGGAGTGCACTGTATTGGTAAAATGAAATTACACAGAAGTATAGAACCAAAACTATATATTTTGTGAGATGTGTATATCATATAATGATTTAAAAACTAATATGATTGTGTCATTTTAGTGATTACAATAGAGTTTATTGCTTTCATTTCTTTAATGACCTACTCCACCATATCAGCCATTCATGGTCCAAACTTTAGTTGGCTTTTCATGAAACAAATTAATTGTAATCTTTGTGAGAAACAGAGTTTATAATACTCCAGCAAACTTTTTCTAATACCTCTTTATGACCTTCCCAGGAGGATGTTAAACATTTGGTCGCAAGATAAGAACTTGTTGCATGACTTTGGCAATTGTTGATGTGGCAAGTGGCTGAGAGATAGTGAACATACCAGAGTTGTATCAATTTTAACAAACAAATTAATTGAAACAAATTAATTGTAATCTTTGTGAGAAACAGAGTTTATAATACTCCAGCAAACTTTTTCTTACCTCTTTATGACCTTCCCAGGAGGATGTTAAACATTTGGTCGCAAGATAAGAACTTGTTGAATGACTTTGGCAATTGTTGATGTGGCAAGTGGCTGAGAGATAGTGAACATACTGGTGTTGTATCAATTTTAACAAACATATTGGGCCATTCTAATTTGCCCTTTGTCCTCTTATTCTGATAAGATGCAGTGTTCAAACTTACATGTATCAAGGTAGGAGAGGGTGAGGATAATGTGGCTTTAATGGAGTAGGGGTGGGGAGTAATACTGAATTATTTCCAAGTGTTGCCTTGAAATATTACTCCACAATCAAACATGGAAATAAATTGGATGTTTATGATTTGGTAAAGTTTGGGCAAGTGATTACCACCTGCTGACCAAATAAAAAAAAAAAAACTGTATTAGTGATCATATATTTTGTTAGTTTATAACATAATGGTTTCCAACTTAATATTTCAGGATGTTGTGAAATTTATTGTTTTTGTTGAACCATTGTCATTTCCATTCGTGGACCAAATCTGTCACACATGACCCAGTCAGACATGGGAATTGTATCTATAGAACAACTACACATAAACTGTAGGCACAACTGATTTTAAGATTAGAATAAAACTTCTCATGAATATCAGGCTTTGTTATGTTGTAGCTGGGCCACCAAAATTATTTTTATACACTTTACTCTGGGAATAAGTGGACATTTAGAATAAATGCATTCTTAATTTCTTCATACATCATTGTAGATCCAATGCCTGGCAAAAGATCAAAGAATAATTCTCTCACAAGAAAAGAGAGAAATATATAATTTATATATTATTCTCTTTAACTCTTACAGGTACAATGTATTTTCTATCAGCAAATGTGCAATGTAAGCCTGTATCGTGAAAACATTTTCAGCTACAGGTAACCCTTGTATGAAAATATTGAATTTGGGTCAGGAAAGCATTGATGAAATGTTCACCAAGGTAAAAATATTTCCTCTCCAAAGTTTTGGCATTGTTAAATATGTGGAACAATTTACACCGCTCTTGCTTGTACATTGTACTGTCATTTAACTGTTTTTGCAAAGGTAACAGAAACACCATTTCTTCTGATAAAGTTGAAACAGTCAAAGTGCTTTTGTTGTTCTTGTTGTTATCTGGCTGGCCTATATCTTGATGCTATTCTTACTGCATGTTGCTTGAGGCTCGATGTGGCTATTTCTGACAACCATTGTAAAGGTTCAGCAAAGAGGGCTCCAGGGCAGGAAATTATTGGGAAATCCATGCACTTTCCCAGCAGGATCAAATTTTGTGAAATTTCCTCTTTTTTTCATCTGTTCAGTGCAAAACTTTGCCATTGGATGCACTATAATACGTGTATGAATATTTTGTAGCCAATTGGCTTCTTGTGTGTGTACTGTTTGTTATATACATGTACAGCTTGTATGCTGAGAAAGCAAGAAAAAATTCATACTTTTCCATTTGCTTTCACATATTAAGCAGTATTGATACTCTGTACAATTAGGGTTAAACAGGAAGGTGATCTCATCTCTCTGGTTTATGATGATCCACAGGTACCTGTACAATAGGCCTGTGATATATGGACAAGGGATAGTGTAGTTTAATGGGCAGGCAGAGGGGTTCATCAGGGAATACTATCTTGTTCATTTAGACTTTTAATTTTCAGATTTGTGATTATTTTCATTTGGACTGCATCTATAGTTGTATGTACCTGTGGCTATGTAAAGCCCAGGTAAAGAGAAATGGGGGTGTTGTGGGGCTATGATTTTACTTGTTAGTACACGCTCTATCTAAAAAAGCTGCAAACCAGGTGCTTGACATTGTGTAGTTCTATTAAAGTACACATTCGCATTAGCATGAATATTATAAGGCAGACATGAACTATACAGTTTGTGCAGCAGGAGGAATAGTGCATGTAGCATCTCAGCTCACCCAGTATGTTGTACAATATGTATGACACAGCGTATTGATAATTTGTCATTTCACTGGCTCAGCACCAATCTAGTTGATTAGGTGGCTTGTTGATAAGGTACCGATTATTATTAAGTTTTCATCAATCTGGGAGCTATGGGATTTGGCCATTGAAATTGATTTCATGCTCACCAAAGTAGCTTGGGAGCAAATTCTATTGAGATTGGCATTCAAAGAACAAGTAAGAAAAATGAAATGTCTTTATTCTTCATGACAAAGACATTAGGGTCTTTAGATTTTGACGCGCTGGACGTTCTCCCCTCTCCTGCTTCGTGCTGAAAAATAGCTTTAGATTAGGCTGGGACGCGACATGTATAAAAAATAAAATGTCGCCCCCATATGATTGGTGCACAAAGTAGTTCTCTACGTCGCAAATTGTGTGGACATAAAACTAGCCCAGAATGCGTAGTGAAAAACTCAAACGACGCAAGCTAAAAATAGATCGACTTGACGTACGCTTCTGTGCATGCTCAGAACCTGTTTTTTCCTCTGAACATACCCGTCGCAAAAATCTAAAGCTCCGTAATGTTAGTAGCCACGCCTTCATCCCGGCATTTATTTTTTTCTCTCCTCAGACATCTTAATGAATGCTTGTAGAATGTTAATGGCTTTTGTCAATTGCTATTAAAGGGACATGTCTTTCCCATGAGAGTAAGGGTATGATGCATTCTATGAGTGTTGATTCCCTTTATGTTTAAACGGGTGAGCAAAAACAGAGGCACATTCACAGTTAGGCCTTGTCAACACATCAAGACGTGGCTTTAATCTCGAATGGGTGCATTGCTAGCTATCCTCCTCTCTGATGTGTCTGAGAGGTGCGATTAACAATTAGAACACACCTTTTTTTTTGTCAGTTGTTTTTGAAAAGGTTCAGTAGAAATAAGCTCCCCTCCCCCCCCCCCACACACACACACAGAGACAAATAGACAGACAAGCAACATGTTTGAATGAATCGTCAGTGACTGTAAAACATGAAATATGTGATGATGGTTGTCAATTGCCATTTAAAAAGCAAGGAGATTATTGTGATTATCAGATTTTATGAAAGTGTAAATGATACTGTAAAGCATGATATTAGCGCTGCAGGAAATTTTCGCGCATTGGAGCCGACAGCTTTTTTCGCGGCATGACATTTTTGCAAATTGCAACTGGCATTCATGCGTATTTTTCTTAAAGACAAGAACTTTCACATGCATTTTAATTTTGCAAATCTTGGCCCTCGCTAAATTTGCGAAATTAAAATGCACGCAAACATTTCTGGTTTTACGGTACAGGAGAAGCTCCACTTGTTTGTATAGTGAATGTAGGAGGAACAACACTTTGTAATGTTTTATGTAAAGGAAGGAAAACAAGTAGAGTCACTCTCATGTGCCTGCCACTCTGATCAGTTTGATGAATAAAGGCTATAGAGAAATATGGATTGTCATAAGTTGTCATGACCTGTCATAACTTGCCAAAGATATTCATAAAATGGTTACAGATTCAGTGAGCTAGATTCTCAGGTTCTCCATGAAATGTGGTGACATAACTACAGTACCCAGTGGTTAGGATGTGATGCAATCAGCTGTTTGCATTTAAGTTGCACACTGCCATGTTTATGTGCTTATGACAATTTTTTTCCGTATACACTTCTCATAGTGTTTGACTTGATTAGCTCACACAAACTATCAACCCCTCTTGACAGTTTTCCTCATAAATGCAGGTGTGCGGGGAATATTGACACTACGCTCTCGATTCTGCTGTTTTTATTGATCAGACTGGAAAACTGCTCAACAGTTCATGCAGAGCATCTGTTTTCCTCCTAATGCACAGCGCACAGGGTAGCGTAGACTGCGAACCTACTGCTCACAAGCTACTACTGTAGTTTTGTAGCAGAGAACGTCACACCATCTGCCCCATCACAAATTAGCATTTGCCGAGAAGAACAGCTGCCTTGATTCTGAAGAATAAACCGAGATGCTCCCTGCTGGCACTCGGAGTGTAAACTTTTCCATTGCTCTTGTAAATGATGACTGTTTGCACATTGAACAAGTTGTCCATGGGACTATCATAACCTTTCAATCACCCCTGATAAATAATGTATGCTCAGCTAGCCTAGGTGTGAATTCCCTACTAACCATGATGCCTCTATCAAAATGCAATGAGGACTGACTATTCCATGTAGAATGTGTATGATTATAATATTAAAAAGAGAAAAGGCTTCTTACAGATTCACTCAATATTTCAAAGTCCAGTGACTAATCTGGACATTGTGAATCGATCTGGGCCCCATTTCATAAAAGATGTTAGGATGACAACTTTTGGTGAAATGACAACTTCCAAGTAACAGCCAATCAGTTGTATTAAATGGGGCCCAGAACTGTGCTGATCACAAACTGGCAACAAATTGATGAGCATTGCATAACATTAGGCCCACTCTCACACCCCCCTTCAAAAAAGTGTTTTTTAAAAATAATTTTAGGAATGTAATGGGGAAGCTTTGTGTGTGTGTGTGTGTGTGTGTGTGTGTGTGTGTGTGTGTGTGACACACACACACACAAAAACATGAACTATCTCAATCCACATGGCGATGCAAAAATGAGTCCATCTTGATTTTTTTTAAAACCCTTCATTTGCTTTGTGCAGTTTGTGTGAACAGCACATGAAAACATGAAATCAGTTCCTTTGATCCGATATACATGTAATGCATCTCGCTGCTTAAGACCTCGGATGAGAGTGCTTGAGATCATGCTCTTGTATTAACCCATCCCATACTGAATTCTGAAATCCCCATAGACGTAGTGCACAGGTCATCAGGTTTCCGTATGTAACAGGTTAAGTCAGTTTGTAGAACTCCATATTGCACGTAAGCAGAAAAAGGTCATGTACGATAACAGGTGGAAGGTATTCATAATATACGGTAATCCCTATAAATGGTGCTTGCCAGCATGTCTGACTGACAGCAACAACAAAAAAAGTGTTCATTAAAGCCAAGTATGTGGCATTATTAATTAAAAAGTTTGCTATTGCATTCAATACCAAACAATGAAACAAGTGCTTCCCCAGTTGGTCTACAGGTTCATTCTTTGTTTGAACAGGAATTTCATAAATAGTTACGTCCGGCAAAGTTGTGCATTACAGGGTCTGGTATGCCACTTTGACAAGTGGAGTGCGAAACTAGCTGAGGAAGAAAAGAATGGTCATTTGTCCATATGTGCACATTGTATGTACAGTATGATATTGATACAGTTATGATACTGTATGAGGTACAACTTTTGGAATTATGAATTGGCTTTTATTGTGGGAGATTTGGACTAGGAGTGATTCACATGCAATTGAGTGAGTTTTTTTTTGGGGGGGGGGGTGGGGGCCATGTATGAATGGTGATAAATAGAATCTTTTTGCAATGCAGTTCAATATAGCTTTTGAGTGTTAATCAGCCTAGAGATATTTATGTGGATGAGGCTGAGGGCATTTTATAACATTGCTGGCAGCCAATTTATCACTATCCTACAATCATGTTAGCAGTGTTAATCATTGCAAACTCGACGATGTATGTTAACTGAGTTTGGTGTAAATATTCATCAAACATCTGTCACTGTGCAAATGCAAAGTTGTCATTTAAGAAGGTAGTAGAAATGTGCTCTGTGCATTGTACACAAATTTTGCAAAAAGACAAAAAAATGGTTCAATGTAGCTACAATGTATACTGAGTGAATTCCACCAGGCCCGTCTCATTTCATTGGTTCTGGTAACCCACTTATTGGTGGATGCCTTCACCAGCATCAAATGAAATTTCTATTCCCTACCAGCCAGTTCTCCATACAGCGTGCTCTTAATTACATCCTGTATAGGCTGCACTGCTAATGGAAATCTCAAATGGCCTGTACTTAATGAAAGGGCAGGGGTGTTCTTTTGAAGGTGATGCAACCTGTTTTTGTATAGCGATATATTAATGAAAGGATTTTTTTTTCACCCAATCCCAGCCACATGAATCCAGAATTTAGCTACACTGTACCAGCTTGAATTAAAGCTTGCTATAAAGTATAATGTATGGTTGGTTTAGTGGTAGCATTTTTACATCGTATAGTTGATATAAATGAAAGAGCATGAAATCTTGTCTTACAGAAATTCCCTTTTTATGGAGCTCTTTTTAAGTTGATCAAATGCTTGATTTATTTCACAGTTGGCCACAGAAGAAGCAATCACATGCTTACAAATTAGCAAGAGCCATACATTTGGGACTAGACCCTGTTTACAGCCAGTAAAAAGGCCGGGCTGTGCCCGGCCTTCCTTTCACTGTAAGGCTACGGTCACAACCCCCAAAATCAGCCTGCTCAGCGACCAGTCGGCGAGTTTTTAGCCAAAACCGGTCGAACAACGACCGGTGACCGACCAGTGACCGACCAGGCGCCACTGATTTTTAGGGTCGCTGAAGTTTTAACGCGGAGTTAAAGATAATAAAAAGTTTTGGTACCTCAAATGTTTCCCTGAATTTCCGTGTTTCAGGTCAAAGTACCTTTCATATAACTAACACTGTGAGACTTACTCACCCCAAAGTGCTCTCATTTCTTAGTAATCATGCAATTAACTGCGACCAGCAGCCCCATACGCATAGCGACCAGCAGCTCCATACGCATAGCGTAATGGGGCTTCGCATTGTAGCATTCAGGATCTTGACAGACTTAGTATCGCGGGTAAATATCAACTTAAAATCCAAAAATTCTTCAATTTGAAGACTTACCAATTAAGTTAAGTATTGAGGTGTGCACTGCCTGAAAATTGTGTTATTTATGATTTAACAGAAGAATATTTGTGTTTTTAAGCACTAAAAAGTGCTGAAATACTGTGTATAAAATCATAATCTCTGTATGCAGAATAATATACAAATGATGCACAGGATAGAGTGCGTTAGTGGAGATGTAGCCAACTCGAGGGTATACAATTGTGAAACATGCACGAGGGGAAGCCGAGTGCATGTTGCACTACATTGTAAATACCCGAGAGTGAGCTGCATCTCCACTAACGCCACGAAATAATCCTGGGCATCATTTGTTTTATAAAATGGGTCGAAAACTAACAGCATTTTTCATGTACCTTTGTGGGTCAATACCAGTCAGCTATATGTAGCACTAGCTCAAGTCAAAAAGTCAAGATGTCCGAAGATGTTCGTCCCAAACATATTCCGCACGTCGCACTCGGAAATCCCGCACATACAAGTACTGTGAGCATGTACGTATAAGAGTATACGTACGCCACATGTATCCACAAGAAAGCCGGCTGGCAGCCTGAACTAGAAGTTGTTTACAGGATTGACAGCGCGTATAGTAGCGCGCGACGCATTTGTAACAACTGATTGAGTGCGCACTGCTAGTGTAAACATTGTGAGTCAGGCCGTACATGTTAGTGAGAAATTAATGCACGCACACGTGACTCATGTCAGCGCTTCCGATTGGCTACATTCTTGAACCCATTTTATAATGTAGTTTATACAATTCCTTTGCCATTCTAAATCAGTGACACCAAATTTCTATTCAGGGGTCATTGATAAATGAGCTTTTATTCTTCTCCTTTGCATTTTAGGGAGGAAATTCAAGACCATGCAGTCCATTGGGGTACCAAGTTTAGCTTCAACTGCCGGATGAGCGCCAACGCAACTTCAGGGATCCTGGAACCGTGTATGTGCCGGGTATCCATCAGAAAGGTATGTTGTCACACACGTCAAGGATCTTGTAATACACAGTATGCTGGTGTCGGCTGTACTGTACATGTAGGCCCAATATGTTTGATGTGTCGTGTATCTCAATGTTTGCATTGATTTTATGTGCTTTTATGTTTCTGTTTGTGCTATTAAAGTCCTGCCAAAGTAAAGACTGGAATTCCAGGATGTGTATGATATAATACTCCATATTGGTGTTAAAGAGCATTTTTGTTTTTGTTTTTGTATATGTCCAGAACATAAAGTGAATAAGGAAAAAATGCCCAGCCTTACCTTTTGTGTATGTGTGTGTGTGTGTGTGTGCTACAATGTTTTACTGCTAGGAGGCCGTTAAGTGTACACGATGTAGTAGCTAAGGGTGCCAAAAATCTACTTGCCGGCTTGCTGGGGCAACTAAAAATCACTACAGGGCAAGTGAAAGAACAGGTACATGCCTGTTCAAAGTATGGGGCCCTTGCCTACCTGGGTGTATTTGTGTGAGTGGGAAAAATGTACTTTGTCATGCCCCTATAAGTGTGAAAATAGTATTTTCTTAAAGGTAGGGGTTACCTTTTACAGACCTCCCAAAATGCAGCAAAACATTAAATATGAACCTCAGGGGACTTGTTTAGGCCACTGCTGAGAAATTTGGAAGTCAACATTTATCTACAATTTGAATAATGCACAAAACTCAGCTACTCAGTAGTTCTGTGTGTCAGCCATACTTAAGCCTTTTTGTTGCAGTCTTCTGTATCTTTTATCTATAAACACAAATCTAAAAGTATAAGAGCTGAGGTAATAACATATAGAGTGTGTGACAAGAATGTATATAGAAATGTTTGTAAATTTGGATGAACTTTCTTCACAAAATATACATGATGGACACACATGCAGTGCATGGGTCTGCAAAGGTAGCCTAGTAATGTACTGGAATTTACGGTGAGCCCCGAAAAAAATTCAATTCAAAATCTAACGGTCAATAAAAATGTACTAAATGTTACCTTCCACTTTCAATACTTTATGGGAGTTTCTAAAATGATACTCTCTTCAACATACCACTGTATTTATACAACTCTTCATTTAAGGCATGCAAATGGGATTCCCTACCTTTAAAGTGTTTAATATGCATTGCATCATGTTACTGAATTGTATGTGTCATGTCACAAAGAATTTAATTCGATCTTAATTGTTATCTTGAGCAACTTAAAATAATGGTAGGCTGTGTGTGTCTTCAGTTATATTCTCACTCCCAAATGAAAATGAAAATTTTTGAGACTTTTTTTACACTGGCATGAATATACAAAATCAAATTGGGAACAAAGGAATTTTTTCCGTAAATTTTGATCATGATTGAAGTGGATTCTGAAATCATACTATATAAATAAAAAAACCAATGACATACCATGATTTTAAGTTGATCGTTGGAATCTAAGATTGACTTAAATTCTTTGTGAAACACCCTCTAGAAGCAGACAACCTTTTGTTTCAAGTGGATTTTTGCCTGTATTGGTCTTTCCAATATTAATATCAATATTCTATTACGATGTAATGTATGGTATAATGTTGTAAATAAATACATGTACTTTTGTTTTTCAACTGAAGAATCGAGATTAATCAGTGTTTGATAGATCACATGCTACAAAATTCTTAATTGAGCACTGGTATAAACTCAGTGTAGGGTGTTGCAGTCATTTGAAGAACTCCAAGTAAAAACTTAATAAAAATGAAATAGAACTTGGAAAAGCGCAGAGTGCACTGTCGGTCATCGCCCTTTCCTTTATTGTATGGTCTTCTTGATGTGTACTTCTCTCTTCCATACTTGACTTAATTTCAGCATGTAAGCCATTAGGCTATGATATTGCATGAATTTTGTATGTTCCATTATACCAATTTTCCTCATTACCTGGTTATAGAAATTTACGACAAAAGTAATTGATGAGTCAAAACTTGATCTCTTTTGTCCTTTCCGCTGTGCATGCTTCATAGCAAATAGAGGACGAACAAAGCAAGTTAGAAAATTATATCAATGTCTTATATAAATTGGCTTCTTTCAGCTAAATAGATTTATTACCAGGGCATCTAAAATAGAAATGAACCAATCAAGTAGAGTGTATGTTTACACAGATGCATCAATTTGGTTCCCCATCTGCATAGGTGGAAAATGCAGTATCACCATTGGTTGCAGCAAATACAGTGTACACCAAATAGCATTTTCTCATATATTCATTGATATCTTGTATACATACCTAAATGGATGCCGTGGGCTATGCGATAAACAACTTTCATACACTGCTGTATTAAAGTACATTGTAATATGAGTAACTTCATCGCCAAAAGTGCAGGGATTACTATTAATATTATAAAAAAAAAATAAGATAGACAAAAATATCCCCAAGGACACCCCAAAAGAGACAGGAAATTTACCCATTGCAGAGTTTTCATTTATCTCCCATACTAATAGTACAAGTCCATAAGGGGCAATTTGTATCCTGAGTGCAGTAAGCCTGTCTCTGCGGGCATTTATTCATCTAATGTTGTAAAAGTGAATTTATTTTGTGCCCCACCCCCATGGTTCACTATGCCCTCATTTTGTATGCCTTCCAGTCACCACCAAATTTCATCTCAAAATCATTTGCTGGAAGTGACTATTTCTTTGGCAGCGTACAGCCCAGAGTGCTGTATAAATTTTGTGGCTTGAAGAATGTAAGTCATGTAGTACTGTATAGGCTGTTATTTTGGCATAGATTATTTCGCGAATGAGGAAATCATGCCATGGACATTTTCGTGAGATAATTTATGTTTGTTGTTGTTATGTTTTTTTTTGTTGAAAAGACAGCAATGCTATCATAAGTACATTAGGATCCTACTGCATGGCAACACTCACGGTCCAACAGTGATTCACAAAATTCGCAAAAATCAAATCCTCATGAAAATAACAGCTATTACAGTAGCATGAAAACAGTGATAAGCATTTCTTCCCAGGTTGCAATGCATTCTGCAGAAGTCATGCAATCAACCAGAGTATTTTGGAGGTTTTTGTTTTGAAGACTTTTGCTACAGTGTACATGAGTGTACATCTGAGTATATGTATGATTATATGATTTATAAAGCATTTCGAATATATAAAGCAATAACATCTATCTGTGGACTTGTTTGTTTTGAAAGTGGTTTAAAGGGGCAGTCATTTTGTTCAAACTGGCCTTACCCACTCTGCTGTATAATGGAACTATCTCAAAACCAGGAAAAGCGCTATTGCGGCATGTCCTTATGATTTCCTGCAACCAGAAAAGTGGAAGTGATGGTAAAAGCGGAACCTCCGTTTTCCCTCTTTCGTTAACCCTTGAAATCTGTCTCTGGTATCTTTAGTAACAATAAAATTAGTCTTTAGTACAATGATGTAATATCCAGCTTTAGGTCTGACGACCGAATATGTAGGTGTAATACCAATAAACATTCTTTTAAGTTGAAACATTATCAAATTGATCTGTTGCATGTATGTTAGACGCATTGTTACTTTTGTTATGATACTGTTTCCCTTAAAATCGATGAATAATTATTGTTCATGTTATGTTCTGGGCGTGCTGTAATCCCCAAGCACAATTTCCATACAGTTTGCATGAATTGACATACTAAGGTATTTCATGACTGACTAACTGATTAAATGAATGAATGAATGATTAAATAATGAATGATTAAATGAATATAATTCATGAATTTTAATATGAGCTTCATGGGTGGAAATGAGTGCATGCATTCACATACACTTCAAATTGACTCCAGTAGAACTGCTAGATGTTTTGCCATTGAGTCAGCCAAATAGAGTTTCCTGAAACCTGAGAAAAAGAAAACATGATTTCACAAAAACAAATACCCCCCAAAAGACAAACAAACAAACAAACAAACGGACATAGCCTTGACTCAAGCTGTCATCTGAGAAGGCTGGGTATAAGTGCTGGTGTGTTTGGAAAGCTGATTGAGACTGACCAATACTTAACCCTTTGGCCCGAATTCACGAAGGTGGTACAAATGAAACCATGGTTTAAACCATGGACAAAAACCATAGAGCGCCAAGTGTCGCATGGAATAGTTCGTTACGAAATCAGTCATTTCGTCGATGAAATGATTATTTTGTAACGAAATGACAACATTTTGTAACTAAATGAACATTTCGTCCACGAAATGATAATTTCGTTAACAAAACGGTCATTTTGTCGACGAAATGACCAATATTGTAACGAAATATTCCGTGCGACACTTGGCGCTCCATGGTTTTCATCCATGGTTTAAACCATGGTTTCGTTTGTACCACCTTCGTGAATTCGGGCCTTTAAGTCCAGCTGGTTATAAACATATTATGTACAAATATTGTACACGAGTACACTGTATTTCACTGGAATTGTAATGTGACACAGTTGCAAATGGTACTGACATCATTTGCAAAGTTGTAGCCACTTGATCTACTTGCTTGTCCATGATACTTGTAGCTTGTAGTGTAGTGTAATTATGGATGCTGTGCAATGCATCCACATCCTCACATGCACACAAGCATTCTCTCAATTTTTTTTTCCATTTATTGTATTATTTTTGTTTTTGCTTTGTAATAAACCTTTAGAGCACAATTTGATTTGATCATTGACTTTTCTTTTAAAAAATCTGACCCTTTTGATATTTTTTTCTGCAAATCTGAGCCTTACAACGTACACTTGTATGCAAAAATGCGATGGAGGAAGGATATTCTGTAATGTCTAAAATCCCAGTTGCTGTGCAGTTATTGTAAGAGTTTGCTCAGAACAAATTATATCTGTTTACAAGAAGCCAGATTCTTGTCTGATCTTACCTCAGGCAAAGCATTGAGTGTTGCAGAATTATGTCTAGAATGCTGCAAATGTTTCATTAGTGGTTTGCCCCCCCCCCCCCTTCCACCGGGCATGTGACAGTACAGGGAATGATCATTCGGCTTGCAGAAGTTTGTTTTTCCTCTTCTCCATGCTGACAAGATGATGGAATGACAGGAATCCCTAATGAGACGAGACTCGAGCTCTGGCGGCGGCAAAGCGCCCCTAGTGACACAGAAGATGCTCCTAAATTGACACGCAGATGTCCGTCGTGTAGAGTATATTTGCATACAGCCATGATGCGGTGGGATCATCTGCGGATACAGTCCCATCACCAACCATCCAGGGACTGGATGCCATCAAAAGTCTGGTTTACACCTACGCAAAGCTTCCAGAGATGCCACCTGGAGTCATGTTTACACCTATATGAAGCTGTCAGAAATGTTCATTGTACAATGTATATTAGGTGTGTGTCCTCATTTGCAGGTCTGGCATGGTCAGGGGTCTGAAATTGAAATAGGTGCCATGTTTCACTCATGTGTCATTGTGCTATAAAGCTGTCAATTGTTGGCATCTGCTTTGAGGCCAGCATCAAGACGAAAAAACAGCAACAAGAAATTATCTACAAATGAACACTAGCTGCCTTCTGAAATAAAAACCTTCTTGATGGGTAAAACAGATTGAATGTCTCCTCGGCATAATCTGACAGGTCTTATTGTAGGGTGCTCTATTCATACTGGTAATATCTGAAGGTTTCATGTGCATTTTTGTGTGGAGATCTCTAAGAATCATCATCACATTCTTTTTGCAGTCCTTTAATACACACTGCAGAACAGCTGGCTCAGTATCCTAATGACATGAAGGATAATACCCATTTATGAAACAACGTACAGTGGAACATAGAGAAGGAAATGTCAGGTTCGCCGCTACGGGCATTTCTACTATGCACAGCTTATAATTTAATGGTATCACATATGAATGCTAAAATGTACAAAATTATTTTGTATGTGTGCATTGTCTGAACCAATGAGAGGCAGCTTGTCCCTTCTTGCTAGGCCTCAAAATTTTTCTTGACAAAATGTTCATGTACACAATGGGAATAAACATCAGAATTGTATGTAGGTCAGACTCTATACCCAACATTTTCCTACTACGGCAGAAGAATGAATAGCATAATAGTCAGTCTTCCTATATCCGTGAATGCTGAAATAGCATCTTTTATTGACATTGAAGTTAAAGCAGTGTGTTTACTTGTACTTTTCTCCAATGTTAGTTCCTAGAACTACTGGTATGTCTTTCAATGTGAGTTGGCCTATAGGGTGCACTGAGTTCACTTTCATTCCTTAAAGACCCAAAATGTTTTGATATGTGGGATGCTACCTTTTACATAACAGGAGTCATAAAACACACATACAGACACACACATGCACACACAAACACATAACAACAGCAACAAAATATGAGGGAAAATAGTACTCGTACTTGAAATGGCAAAAAGTAGACAGATTTATTTGTAAAACTTTTAACTATTATTCACTAAAATTCATCACACAGAAGCAGGATTTAAAGGAGGAATTCCATTCTATTTCCATTTTATATGATAGAGTAAAATAAAAGAAACTTTTATTCTAGCTTTTTTGATATTTTCATTTTAATGTAAATGGTAGTGATAGATGCATTTAAATATTTGAAAGCTTGTGAACTCCTTTAGAAGTTTATGAATTATATTTAATTTGCAACACATTCCAGAAGATAAAGTTCCTGTTTAATACGACATACATGTACATGTATTTCTTATTTCTTCCATTGTTATTTTGCTTTTCTGATTTTGTACTGATTTTATGAATTTACCAGATTCAATCGCTTCCCCCAAGCAACCATGCAGTTAGCTTTAGATATTGAATTTGAAGTTGCCAATGTATTAAAGGGAGACAAGATGGGGATTTTGTGCATCAAAATTACCCCAGGCTTTCACCCACACTCACCCACACTAATTACATCGGCCCTACAATGTAATATTCAGGTGGTGGCTGACAGGTTGTATGATATACCCTTCCTTCCTCCCCCCCCCCCCTTGCTGTTTGGCTTCATGCTGAAATAATATAATAGCTCTGCGAGAGTACGGCAAGCGTGCAACATGCATTATTAATTCCTCCTCTCTCCCTCTACCCCTCTCTTTCTCCCACATTGTTTGTGTTTGATTTGTTTGTGCAGATGATGGAATCCTTTTCCATCCGCACTCATGTAAGGAAAGACCACCACATGCATCACGTGATGGTTTGTTTTTTTCAAGTTTTATCCAGGGCAGTGTGCATTATGTTAAAAAGGCTCATATTCATTTATTTATTCAAATCCATGGATATACTTCCCCCCCTTGGAGGTATACAGTAACAAGCTAGTCAGTTCATGAATCGATTTCTATTGAGTGTTTTGTCATACGCTGACTCAGTTGCTCAGTTTGATACAAATTGTATGTTGATTGCTATTACAGTACACTGTATGACACAAATAATGAACATTATACTGTACGTACCTCAGGGCCTTTGATGATAATCGAAAATAGTCTATGTTAGTGCCTCTCACAGGCTTTATTGTTGTGGACTTACAAGTGTAGGAAAGAATTGTTAATGGAGGAAGAATGGGGGGGGGGGATTATGGCCATGTTTTTGTTTCATAGTGTACAGACA
The DNA here is from genome assembly GCF_964275005.1 of Diadema setosum. Classification (NCBI taxonomy): domain Eukaryota; kingdom Metazoa; phylum Echinodermata; class Echinoidea; order Diadematoida; family Diadematidae; genus Diadema; species Diadema setosum. Next base: position 25,826,921 of record NC_092701.1, on the reverse strand, counting down.
CGGTAAATCATGTGTGCATTTTTTGTGCAGAGGCTAGAATCAGTGTATTTGAGCCTGGTGTTAGTGTAGCACCAGATGTAGCACATATTGTGGTATGTGTTTCTTAACTTGGATTTCAGAATATTTTGACATTTTTTTTTGTGCGCAAAATTCTTAGGTATGTTTTGACTGCTTTGTTTTGTGTGCACAGCTACATGTTTGTAAATCAGTTCTGAGGTGGCATGCAGAGCAAGCAAATTTTTCAAACTCTGTGACTCACAAGTCAAGGCAGTGAGGTGGTCCATGAAGTTCTCGAGAATGCACATTGCCTTAAGAAAGTACACAAGCAGAGCAATGCCAAACTAGTCTCACTCGACAGCCCTTTTAGGTTTTTGGAACATAAATATAAGATCTCTGCTAAAAAAAATGCTATAAGTCTCATGTTAGGGGTTTAAATTCATTATGAAAACAAAGCGTAGTCTTAACTTGTGGAGGTGGTGTTTAACTATGCGCTATGCACTGCTTTAGAATCACGAAAGACGAAATCAAATGATAAAACGATTGAGTGGGTAACAACACATCCTGTTTTTATCTGAAAGTGAATGTTGCTTAACTTGAATTCACAGTATGCAACCTGTGAAACTGAAATTTAGTTCTATTCTGGCGGACCAATGAAGCAGCTGAAGGTCATGAATGTTGCTTAACATTCACAATATGCAACCTGTGAAACAGAAATTTAGTTCTATTCTGCGGACTAATGAAGCAGCTGAAGGTCATCACTTTCCAAATGTTAGTGGGCAAAAATACAACTCAACCAACTAAAAAGGTTTTTTTTTTTTCCAAGTTAACTCAATCCCTATAAATAGTGCTGTATGTGATTTGTACCGTTTGTAACAGGATAGGATGGTGTGTCATGCTACTATCAAGGAAACTTTTGAATGCATAATACAGAAGATTTGAAGTTGTACCATTCAAAGAAATTTGCATTAACTTGCATATATATATATATTTTTTAAATGATACTTTGGCTTTCTGATCTGGGTCACGTTTCATAAAACGTGTTATCAGTAACAACTGCCACATTTCAATGACAAATTTGCTCTCAGCCAGTAAGATACGAAGATTTTTGTAGCTTATAACAACAATCGTAATTTGTTATTGATAACATGTTTTATGAAACGGGGCCCAGATTCATAACATTATTGTCACCAGACCACTACGACGCTGCTGATTTGGAACCCTTTTGAGGTGAGGTATGTTAACCATTATTCTTTATCCTTGGCTTTGTGGTCAATTGTTAAGATTTAAGGTTAACAGAATATACATGTACACCCCTGTATTTGATTTTAAGGTTTATTTGATTTATAATCGTATGCTGAAGAATTACTTTGTAGACAAACTCGTAGTACATGCTTAAAGGACAAGTCCACCTTCATATACATAAGGATTGAGAGAATGCAGCAATATTAGTAGAGCACATCAGTGAAGGTTTGAGGAAAATTGGACAATCCGTTCAAAAGTTATGAATTTTTAAAGTATCTTCGCAGTCACTGCTGGGTAAGAAGACTACTACAGTGTATGATGTCACATGCGTACAACGATGTAAGAAAATAAAAAGAGAATTTCAAAAAACTTTACTTTTTTAATAAAGTGCACCTTTCATTGACTTGTTACTGACGTATGTCAAGGGTAATATTATTCCCCCTGCCTTCTGAAAGAGAGAAGTCGAGTGTTCTTTTGTTATGCGAGAAAAATGGAAATATATTGAATTTTCTTTATTCTTTCTTTATAACGTTGTACACATGTGACATCACAAGCTATAGTAGTCTTTTCATCCAGCTGTGACTGAGCAGAAACTTCAAACATTCATAACTTTTGAACGGATTGTCCGATTTTCCTCAAACTCTCACTGATGTGTTCTTCTATAAATATTGCTGCATTCACTCAACCCACATGTCTATGAAGGTGAACTTGTCCTTTAAGAAAGTGAAGTTTGATGACCTGTGCAGTATGATCAGTCAATTATGCTGTCAACAAACAACAGTTCTCCACATTAATGGTTCTTTTCATGTTTTGAAAACAACCATAAGAATGTAAAAATCAATAGTTCATTATTTCTTGACAATGGACATGGTGCAATGTACATGCAACACCTGCTGTTTGAAGCATTCTGTTGCAAGCTGTTGACAGGATCAGCTGATGTGAAATTTACTGAGATGCACGTGACACAAGAATGTGTTGAATAATGATGATGCTGATTAGCCAATCAGGTCATTTGCTTGTAATACCTGTTAAAAGCTGCAAAGAAGTTGTGAAGATGAAGGTCCAAAATAAACTGTTAAAAGCTTCAGAAAAGGGGTTGATAATGTAACATACTTCACAGTAGCTTTGAACAGAATGACTGTTGATGAACAAGCATAGAATAGTTTGTGACAAAATTGTACAGAGGGTCTGTGTTTTTAGACCACATTCACACAACACTCTCCCACTCAGGAAGTTAGCGCTCTATTAGATTTCTGTCACTCCTGTGAAGACAGAAAAGTTTCCCTGGAAAGCTTCCCAGGGGAATACCTCTGACTATTACATTTTTTATTTACAAAGCAAGAGAAACATATCGTTATCTCTTTTAAAACTATTTCAGAAGAGGGTCAGTTTTCAGAGACTGTGTTGATCGTAGAGTTTCTTCACTGAATAGAAAGTGGATTGTTATGTATGGAGAGTAAAGATATTCCTTGACTTGAATTGAAGTTAGCTTTCTAACTTGTGCATTGATTGAGTGTGCTAGTAATCATCAAAAGTTTTGCTGAAAGAGGAAACTTCTTGTCTAACCTTCTCGTGCGTACATGTATTTCTTTCATGACTTCTTTTTGATATGAAATTAATGCAAAATTTTGCTCAATTCTTTATTCTATCTTTTTTTTCATGCAATAATCTTTGAATATCGAGAGAAAGGATAGCCATATCTGAAAAGTTACACATATTTCTATTAGTAATAGTACTGTCTATTCAGCCCATTTGATAAGTTTTTATTCGCTGTATTTTGCCAATTATTTTACTGACTTGTCCCTGGGAATGCTTAAAGGGTGTGTACAGTTCTGGTTGAGGGGAGGATTTAGCTTTTAACGCTTTGCGCGACATTCAGAAACCACTCTATGAGATGTCACAGAGCATGCAATTCTAAGGGGTATCTAAAATTCATTTGATGAAAATCGGTTTTGGAATGGCTGAGATATCTAAAAACAAGGTGAAACAAAGAGATCCTAATAAAAGGCATGGCCTGTCGCCTTTTATTATTATCACCTTTTTGGAGATCTCAGCCATTTGAAAACCAATTTTCATCAAATAAACGTTGAATCCTTCTTAATGCTCTTTCATATTTCATAAGCGGTTTCTCATTATCTCACTTAGGAATGTTATAAACCTGAATCCCCACCTCAACCAGTACTGTACAGTTCCTTTAAAGCTTTGAATAATAAGGGAATGAAAAATGGCCAGTCAGTCACATTTGGCATTAAACCACAATCTTGGGCCTCTCTCTCTCCAGAGCTGTCCTTTTGTACACACAGTCTCCATCCCTTCTCATCAAATCAAAAACTCCTATACGAATTCTCTTTCTCCATAAATTTCCTTCTTTGTTATGTTTCGGCTCAGGCTGCCTTTGTATTAGCTATATTGTGAGAAGAAGTAAAGATATTTTATGACATGCATTTTAAAGCTGCTGTAAGATGCTGAGATGCCTTTCCAGGGTCCTGTTGCATGTACATGTAAGCTGAAATCGAACAAGTAATAGTCAGAACATTTTAAAAACATAAGTCTCTGAATAGTCAGTTCTGATTGGCTGATACTGGACTTCTGATTGACTTTATGACTTATGCTTGATTACAACTTTTTATGTGATAGGGCCCTGGTACAAGGAAAAGTTCTAACAATTTTTATGTTTTTTTATGTTTTTTTTTTTTCAACATGGAATCTATGCAGAGTTCATTGTGCTGTATTATAGCCACAAAGTGTTTTTTTTTCCCACTATGGCAGTGCACCCATCAAACACTCCATTGTTTTGCACAGCAGGAAAATCCTTTAAATAAAGACTTGTTACCATGGTAACTCTGTCAGGTATTCTTCAGAATGTTCCATGGTTTGAGAGCCATGAAAGGATCAACTTTTTATAAAAAATGAAGGGGGGGGGGGGGATAGCAGGGGTACACAATAATTGTACACTATAACCAAAAGCTCATGCTTATTTACAGGAAATGCAGGCTTTGTGTGTATTCAACATAAAAGGAAAGGGAGCTTATATAGGTAGGATGGAGGTAAGAGCTTAAAAAATGGTCTAAGAATACCAAAAAAAAAAAGCCAGTTAAAGGGAAACTCCTCCCCATATTTCAGTTGACTTGCACATGGAGCACACTCAACAAACAAACAGTTACATTTAACGATAGAACGAAAGAGATCTCAAACGAAAATCATTTATTTAAAATTTGTTCAGTATTATCATATTATGTTTTCTCAAAACAGTGATTTCAATCACAATCAGATATATGGATTATATGGAATGATGTGATGATGACATTTTCCCAGAACTCTTCCCCACATATGTACAGAATATGTTCCATGGATGCATTTTTTTAAAGATTAGAATAATTAGCAACTCTAAACCCCATTCCTTTAAAGTCGTTAGCAATCCATTGCAACAACTTTGACTTGATATGATTCAATAATCCAATGTCTCCTTGGTGATTTTATCCCCCCCCCCAAAAAAAAAATAATAATAATAACCAGGTAGACAATACAAGACCATGATGTTCCCACCTCATCTCTTTGTGTCAAAATCATTGACTGTTGTCAAAATTATTTAGAAAAATATAAAAAATTAAGTTAACACATTCATTGCAGTTTGCTTTAAATCAATGACTCTTAACTCTTTCTTTTGTTGTATTTAGTGGAATGTAACATCATTTGGAAGATGCATCTATTTCACATTTGATTAGTATGTGTTACCCCTACTAGGTTAAGATTTCTCTTGTATTTGAATTCCCTGCAATCAAACATACGAAAGTATAGGCATTATTATGCAGCAAGAATTTGTAGGCTACCATTTTTGTGTGGGCATGATGCGGGCGTCACCATCGAGATTTGCATTGAATGCAATGCTGAGGACATGTACGGGTGTCAGCAGACTGCACAGTGTATGTTATGAGGGAAGCCACGTCTCTCTCTCTTCTTAACCAACTAGTTGTGAGTCATGCTAATCCTTGAGTCTGTACAGGATACAACAATCCGGCTATCCCCTCGATCAGATGGCAGATAAACTTATCATTTCAAACAAAGAAAGGATCATATACATAGTGGATGCTCCCAGTCCTTGGAGCCACTGAAAAGCACAAGAGGAAAAAGGAAAATGAAAAGAAAGAACCGACAAAGCTCAAGTTTTGATGAAATCTTATCGGGAATTAGAGAAAAATGCCTTCCGAGGGAGCCTGTATGTTTAATGTATTAAATGTTATCTAATACTTGCTGTCTGCATCAATGACAATTTTGAATATAAAATTTCTAATTATTGTAGGTTCTTCATCTTTTAATATCTTCGTAAGAATTTCTTGTATGGGGTTACTGATTGATCATCAGTGAATGAGCGTAAAGGGACATCTTACAGTCTCTTTGAAGTATACTATGTTTGTCTGTGATCATGGCATAGTTCAATCATTTGTTAAACTTTTAAGATCTTAAATTTTATTTTTGTATTCATTTGGTGTATTTTGTGTAAGTTAATCTATGTCTGTGAGTTGACTACAAACGTAACTTCCTGGACATACATTTGTACTGTATCATTTTGATAAATGCTTGAAGAAGACATTTGATACAAAGTATTTTGTGAATTTAATGGCATTCATGTGTACATTAAAAAGAGAGCAGTATGCTTTTTATGGGATCACAGTGTAATAACAGAGAGAAAAAAACAACAACAACACTGTGTCATGTTTAGGATCAGTTTTCGTCTCACCTCCCTGCCATATCTGTGGTGCATGGCCTTTAAGAAGAGTATTAACTGCTTTAAATGAGCCAAGCTGTAAAAGCATTTCGTCACTTCATTTGTCAGGTTTGCTCATCTTTAGGCATGAGCAGTGGCTCGTTTCGTAGCCAATCCATCACACTTTAGGGTCCAGGTTCCTTGGGTCCAAACTTCCTGTGATAAATGGTCCGTGCTCTCAATTTCATCGCCGCCTCTTCTAGGAGATTGCTTCTGGTCACAGTTTTAATATTTTCATTGACAGTAGCTGGACACTTCTTTGGACATCATGTCTGGGGTAATCCGTTCTAGCAGGAGTGTAGCACACATGAAACAAACACAACAAGAGCCCATCGTCTCTGTGACTTACTGACAAACAAACTACAATGTACATATGGCATTCTACATGTATACACCATTAGCTCTCCATTCCACTTCCTATCTCAGTTTTCTTGTCCAAGTTGCTGCCATTGTGTAGTCAAAATTTGTGTGATTTTGACATTGATTCAGAATGATGTTCAAGTCAAATTCATTTTCAAATCCCATATTGGCACACTGATTACAAAATGGAACAAAAAAAAAAACCAAAAACCCACAACAACATAAAACCCTAAAATACAAATGAAAGTCATACATAAGAACAGCTTAAGACATCAGTTGCATTTCAGTTTTACAAATGTCTGATATCCAATTGCAAAAGTACAGAAGACTGATATAATACTTCCTGGGACATTTTGTGTTTCATTTTCAATTAGGCAAGAGAAGGACCTCTTTCTCAACTGAGAGTTTGTGAATTACAAATATTTTGTCAATTTCGTTTGCCATTTTGATTAGGATTAATTTGCTTCAATGTAATAACAGAAACAATCATTTCTCTTTTAATAACTAGCTTCATATCGTATGAAATATATATGGTTTATGGCATGTGTACCAACTGTACAGTAATGTCATTGTAGCAACAGGGAGGCATGACAGAGTCTGAAAAGTTCATGACCTTACACTTCTCAGTGAAAGATAGAAGGCAAGCCTCAAGTTTGTCTTGGCTAGAGCCAACCCATTTTAAGGGGATACTACCAGTACTTCCTGTGAGAATAGTGTTTAGCTTTAATATCTTCATGCTTTCATCTATGAGTGCACCTTGAGCACTTCTGTAATAGAAATGGCGCAATATAAATGATATTCTATTATTAGCATCATTATAATTTTAAAGTCCTTCGTTCCTATGACTTACTGTCACATGCTATTATGATGATGATGATGTTTATTCCTTTTTTCTTAAATTTAAGAGCAACAGCCTTTCAAACCTGCCAAATAAATGTCTGTTGAACCATGCAGCACAGAGTGGAACAGTGATGTCATCAGCAACAATTGTTTCCATGGTTACTAGCTCCTAAACAGACAGAGGGTATTCCAGTTGTGCATGGGATTTGCATTGCAGCCAGTCAATCAGGCTGTGTAGCATAGGCAGGCTCTTTTGAGGGAGGCCACGATTGTAAGGCTAGAAAAAGGGTAAAATTCCTCAGAATTGTCTACCGTGGTGATGATGTCACAGGTTGACAATGTACACGTCTGCAGTGCATTGTGTAAATCGTGAGAGGTTGTCCGTTCGTTACGTTTACTCAGCTGTCGCTTTTTTTTTTTTTTTTTTTTTTTTTTTTTTTTTTAGTGAGAGAGAGAAGATGATTTAAATGAACATCACTGAAACGTTTGCTTAAAATTCCAGTTCATACATGTAGTAGCTTTGCACATTCACACTGCCACCCTGGTTATTTATGTATTTGTGTACAAGTATCCTCACTCACGGAAAATTACTTTTTTTTTAAATTTTGTTCTTTCATAATGTTTTGCTTGCGTCTTTACCTCATATGACTGTACCTGTCCTTTACCTGTGCATACACATTGCTATTTGCGTGGTGTATTGTGACCTGTTGACATGAGTGAAACTCACAAAGTAACTACAATGCATATATAGCCATGTGTCTGACTACCTTGTAAACAGGAAAAGTGGTTGTCATGTTAAAATTTGTTCTGCTTGTGAGCAATTTTCAATATCTGTCAGCCAGCTTGTTTCGTTTGCGTATGAATTCTGTGTTTATCATTACATGTACTTTTTGATATGGAATAAAAATCCAGACTTGACCTAAAATTTCACAAAACTCCTGTGGCAGCTTTTGGTATTCACTGTCTGTCAATTAATAAGGCTCGTTGAAATTTGCTCAGGTGTTTGTGAGCAGAGGGTTGCATTGGCAGGCATATCCCGACAATTTGAATAAGAAATCAATAGGAAGGACATACACTGTACAACAGGTGTACATGTACATGTTTTTGTAGCTGCACTTTCTGCATACAATGTGGCATACTTCATCATAATCAGGGAAAGTGTTCTTGTTAGCCAAATCCCATTATATACATGTAGACATAATTGAATTATGATGTATCAACTGTGAGTTTTAATTGATCTGTGGAGGATGTTGTCGCTAAATATTGTGATGTGATAGCAAGTTACATACAACAGAGATTATGGAAAAATGTGGCATTACCTGAAAAAAAATTGTGACTTTTGAAATTATGTATGTGGATTTTGTGCTCTTTATATTTGGTACTTATTTGTAGAAATTGCTGAATGATTGTCTAGCTATCAGGTCATAAATGTCTGTCTGTATGCTGCTAATGAATGCTAAACTTAATGATATTTAAAAGGAAAAACACTGTGGGACCCAACATGTTACATCAAACAATTGACGTGCCAATGACATACAATTATAGCAGTTGCCATGGCAACAAAAATGAATTTGGAGGGCCAGTATGTTGTCACCGGAGCAGCCACAACCTTTGGATGTTACTGTCTTAGAACCTTTGTACCATGGAGCCTTATTTTTAAAGTATGATAAGAGGTAGTCATTAGGTATTAAGACAAAACATAGTTCTTATGCCTTGCAGAGTTTTTGATTGTTGCTCTATTAAAAATAAACATATAAAATACATGTATGCATATTAAGATACATGTGAAATGTATGCTGCCATAACACCATTTCACTATAAAAGGTAGTGACAAAAATGTGAAATATGAACCCAAAAGCTTCTCCATAAGTATATAGTCTCAGAGCTGACCCAAATTGTGCTTGGTATGCGATATTTCATATTCAGTTACATCGATTACAATGTATCGGACACAGTGGTGTCCATCACGCGTGAGTCTGCATGCAATTCATTGCCATTGCTTGAACACAATTCGATCATCACGTGCTAGCACCATTCTACATATCCTCTACTGAATGGAGAGGGTACTTTAGGAATAAAAGTTTATATCCCAGTTTTTATTATTTCACGCTTTTGATCTCAAAATACCACAAAACAACTTGTTACTATTAGTACTTCGGGGAATGGCGTCAGCCAGACAAGTTTTTGGTAGAGCTTCTCGAGATAGTGCAAGCAAATTCCAAATGGTGGCAGATGATTTTGAGCCCTTCCAAGTAGTATGTTTTAGCTTCAGCAAATAATATTGGTAAATGGCATTTGCATTCCACTCAGTGACTATCGGGATGTTACAGGCTGTGGTGTTAGTGTTTTCCTATCAATGTATTTGAATGCAGAGTCATGTTGCCAGTTTCCTATGGTTGCTGTGGCTATAAACACAAATATTACAACAAAAACATTCAGAAAAGAGCTGTCATATTCATGTAAGCAAGAAGATTTGGACAAATTTCTTTGTAATCAAGGAAAGATGTATTGAGTCACATGAGACAATGTTGTCATCATTGTTTTTTCTCTTATTATTCATTCACAGGAAGTCAAAGGTGGAAAGTCGTATACAAAATGCGGGTTCGTCGACATCAACCTGGCCGAGTTTGCGGGGGCGGGGTCCACGTCGAGAAGATACCTCCTTGAAGGTTACGACACCAAAAACAGACAAGATAACAGTACATTAAAGGTGCGTATTGGCCTCTGTCGTAGTGAGTGCCAATCATTTCTTATCAGAAGGGATGAAGTGCAAATGTTTGTGGGATCAATATCGTATCAAGTTTCGTAGCATACAATATTTTCTTCACGAGATGTGACATGTGGTCTGTTTCCCACATGGACAGCACATCTCATTCACATGGGTCCATTTACCTAAATACCCGGTAGCATAGGGATACCGTAGAGTGGGAAGGCTAGCCGGTTCGGATATATTAGAGAATCTCTATAATGAATTATGTACAACTCTACTCCACAATTATTTACACAAATTGACCAGTAAGCAACTCTTCATTCGAGTGCAAGAATCATCAAGATAGCATGTTGGATTCTAATCCGTGATATTAGCCAGATATTTTGGAATGCTGGTTGACTTTATTGTAAAAAGGAAAAAACAAAGCAAACATTGCTCTAGCACATTATTGTAATGAAGCCAAAAAAATGTATCCTTTATGCTGTATGTGTGTAAACTGCATGTAACACAGTACTTTGTATCGTCACAAGGGGTGATTAGTTTACACCATGAGATGAAATTACACTACAGCCACCTGTGTCAGAGCATGGTGTGGACCTTTACACTTTGTTGGACACTTTGAGGTGTAGTGTTAGTGTGTGACACCAAGATGTGGTTTATAAGTAATGTATTCAGTTTAGTGACGCATCATTCACCCACCCACAATGGCTGTGAGTGCCATGGCAACTCCCTTGTCCCTAGTAATGAATAATGTGATTTTTTCGCTGTTTCTTCTATGGTTTTTAATGTGCTGGTAATGACATGCCACACTGTTGCTACATTGTACACACCAATCTACATTGTAAGCGTACCCAGGACATTGAACACTCACTGTTTGACAAGGGAACTGCAACATTCACCTCCGAGGATGCCCAAATGCCAAGTCGGGCAAATAGGAAAAATATTTTCCATGTATTGAGCGACAGGATATAAAGGCATTTGGGGGGGGGGGAGTGGGGGGAGGGCTACATCAAAAGACAACTCTCATTATCATAATGGTACGTAACCAACGCTGTCCATAGGGGACACACAGTTTCAGAATTCAATGTCACTTTGTTGGGCACTGCTTCACGTGTATCAAAATGACAGCACTTGTGCTAGAACTGATTTCCACGAGAACTGATTTCAGCATCAAATTTGAAAGCAGCACTGTTGCAGATCTCAGCCTGCAGCCATATCGAGAAGTGACGTTAGTATGCACCAGAAAAATGGCTGGCTGGGCAAAGGGGGCCTTGAATAAATCATGAGCCACGGCAAGTCGCTGCCTGCCCTGCCCTGCACTGAGATCCCTCAATCAACACAAATATGTCCAAAACAAATTCAGGTCTATTTCTCTCAGAATAAAGCTACCTTATTTTTTTTATTTTTATTTTTATTTCTATTTTTTTTTTTTGGGGGGGGGGGGTTGTATACCAAATAGCTATCTTTCTTTCTATATCCTTTATACCCTACCCTCTCTCACTCCCTTCCACTCCCCCCCCCCCCCCATAAAAAGAAATATGATAGTTGTATTGAATAGAGAGATCATGGGATATGTCAATAATATACAAAAAATATTTCAATTCCTGTTATGAATCTTCCTTCATCCATAACTTTTCAAAGTAATATATGTTTTGGGTATGATGCACAACTGAGCAGAGAATGTCATACGACTCTTAAGCACCCCATCCATGCTCAAGCAAGGTGTTAGTGAGTCATTGCTTTTCACATCATCGAAAAGAGTGAAGCTCAGTCAGCTCTTTCCGAACGTCCGTTGAGATTCAGTCAAGCCTTCTAGACTGGCCTCTTGAGGGAAGCGTAGAGGTGGCCTTTTTGGGCAGATGACCATTAGGGACAGGCTGGCGGCCATATTGACTTCATTACATTGTGATATTTGCAGTAATCATCACATACATCTCTCCCGTATAACATATGTGACTGCAAACATTCATAGAACTTTACTGAGTTGGTTAACTCAGATATGAATGAGTGCACCCCCCCCCCCCATTGCGTTCTTCTGTACTAATACTACTATGTATCAAATATCCCAGTAGTTAAATAGTTAGCCTTGAAAATTCTTCCCGTTTGTCCCCCTTCCTTACCTTATCTTGTTCCTTTGCAATACCTTTTCCCTCCTTCATCCTCCGCTATATTAAGGGCTTTAGTGTTTTCAAGTGTCAAATAAAGGGTTTTCCAGAATCTTTTCTTTTGGAAAGATGGAAATGGAAGATGGGGGGGGGGGGGGGGGGATCTAACCGTGATTTACTGTGTTTGTCACTGTATCAGACATACAGCATAATTTGTCAGAGGATCTGGGACGTGTGAATGTACAAATAATGCCTCTTCCCATTCTAGACTTTTTTCCTCATAAAAGAAATATAATTTTATAATTCATAGGCAAACAGACATTTTGTAGATTCAAGATATTTTGATTTATAGGCCAACAGGCTAACATGTCGGTTACTTCCTCCCTCTCTCTCTCATCATACCAATTCTCCTTCAGTGATAAATCTAAGAATGTGTGAAGTTCATATTGCCCAACTTATTTTCCCAATGTGGTATCAAATAGAACAAGTCAGTAGGGCAGACAGAATAGTCTAGACACTGAAATTTTCAGCAAGGCATACTGTAAAAGTGTAACTTATGGTGGTGTGGAAATTGCTGTAATGTTTGCAGTGGACTGGGCTCTTGTTAAAATAGCAACATGCATAATCTTTGGAGATAGTTAAAGATGTACAAAATTGCTTTCATCCACAAAGTCAGCAATGAAAAGTCCTCCCAAATTGGTGCAGCAAGAGAAATTAATTGTGCAAAAGTTTCTAATTTTACACTCAATATACAGCTGTATACTTGGCCATATTAGGAGGAAAAACACCCAAACAGTCATAAGAATTATACGGAGCATACATGTTTTATCAACTCCTGGTAAAGTAATGTTGTAACGTGTGAATTATTCTTTTTGTGACAGTATTTGATTACTTGACACTGCAGCCAGTAAACTGTGCCTTATAATCTTTGAATAATGCTCCTTTTTAGAAACAAAAGGTATTAAAGAGAGAAGAGAGATGGAGGGATAGAAGAAAAAACAGAAGAGAGGGAAGGAGAGAGGTTAGGAGAATTGCACTAGCCCACAGCAGATTATCTCATTTCACTCGTTTATTTTGATTTCCTCTTTCTGCCCCCAGGTCAACATTGGAATGTTGCTACTATCTGGCGATCCCTGTTTCAAAGCGTGAGTATTCGAATTGCTCTCTGGCCTGGGCATTTGTTTTCATGACCTTTATGTTCTTCTCAGATACAATGCAATTTTTTATTTTTTTTTCGGTCAGTCAATAATTTCAGGACTGGCATGGTGATAAGATATTCAGGGAGGATGCATGAAAGAGGAAGAGATAAGCATATGTCTGCATAAAGAGGAAAGCTACAGGTCACAGGAAAAGGGAGTATGATATTGAAAGATTTTGAGTGTTTGTGAGAGAGAAATAGAATGTAATGTAGATTCATATCATATAATATTATTGCATAGAGTTTGCATTATCCCTTTAGTTGGAAGGAGACATAAAATTATGTATGCAGGATTTATTATGTTGTTTATCCATTGTAGGTCAGGTGCCTGCAGTAAAACTAAAATTTGGCTCATCAATTTTCATCATGCTTGTTTTATTGAAAAGCGATCATGCACACAATCCAAGGATCAATTTACTGTGTCCATGTCCGTGTTTACAATATTTGAGTAGATCCTCTCTAAATCATTGTGTGTATACAAACGTTTGGAGGGTGAAATTATTCTGGTCTTTAAAACTGAATGCAGTTGAATGACTAGGCCTAATAATGAAGAAGAAAATGTTTTACATCAGTGTATAATGGGTGGGGATGCTTTCGTTGAATGCGAAGAGTGTACATCATACACCACCAAGTTGTTGTTTGAATGGTCCTGTGGGTCCGTGGCAGACGTTTTTGATATAGGCCCTATTAGTTTCTTCCGGTGACATTCCTTGCGTATGCTGCAAAAACCATTACAAATCTTTGTCTACAAAAGTGAAAAATGAGATGTAGATTCAATAAAAGTATGAGGAATGAATGACAGAACGGAGGAATGAGCAGCGGAATGAATGACAGAACGGAGGAAGCAAAGCTGTTGGCACTGTCCTATGAGCTCAAATAGAACCGGAGGTTCATCGCAAGTTCAATCAATTCTTGAGACCCAAGAGAATCTGACTGAAAATATTCTCCAGCCCTGCTTAGGGATGAGGATACAGTATATACCGGTGCTCCCCCATGGAAAGACCAACAGGTGTGCAAACAAGGGTATGTCCAAGGTTATCGTGTACGTGGCCAATTTGCGTGGCGGGGATGAGGGATTGCAGCAGCCTGTGTTTTTGACCGTTCCATTCAGTACAAAGTCATCTACTTCTGTCAGTAAAAGGATTTTGCATTGAATTCCTGAGGATCACGGGTGAATTTAAGTTCAACAAAAACGTGCCATTGGAAAAAAAAGAGTTCTTGCCCCCTGTTTTCCCCTGTATTATTTGTGAGACATTTATTGTTGTTTGTTTTCTGCAATGGATCAGTGTGAATCAAAACTACAAAAAAAACAAAAAAAAAAATGCATGAAAAACATCTATCTATCATGAGATTAGAATGTAAGGATAAAGGAGGTTTTTGAGTGGCATGTTTTTCCAAATCAGACCAGAGGATCAGGGAAGAATGAGAGCAAAATTTTCTTTCAAATGATAGTAGTAGACTATCTGACAATGATATCCTTGATATTGGGACCGTTCTTGGTCACATTTTGTAAAATATCAGTGTTTTCATATGCAAATTATCAATGTCTTATTATTGTCATCAGAATCAGTTCATAGAGCAGCTTAATTTTCGAATTGTCGATCACATTCATGTCATGAGATATCTCTCTTCATATAGTTGCGATATGAAAATAATGCTCTGCAGTACATTTTCATGTGGTTGTTTTCCTTGGTTTTACTGAAGCTTTTTGTTATGTTCAAGCTGGTATAACATTTAATCAAATGCTTGAACTAATCGATTTTTCTTTCAAATGCAAATATCAATTTGCATTTGAAATTTTGTGGAAATCAGGAGATACGGGGAGGAAAAGATAGAGGAAAAAAAATGAGACAGAAATTGCTTTTCAGTAGCTGCTCAGGTCCTAGCCCCTGGCCACCCCCCCTCCAGTTTTCACCAAGGACAAATTTGTGCCATTTTATGTGTGTGTGTGTGTGTGTGTGTGTGTGTGTGTGTGTGTGTGTGTGTGTAGGGGGGGGGGTGAGGGTTTTTTTTTTGGTTAGCATATCAATATTTATCAGAAAATGGAGAGATAGGGAGCTCCTAATCCCCTTCATTTCATAATGAAGTCACCCCTTCTCTAATGACGATGTTCACAGGGCGTGCCATGATGAAGCTAACGGTAGCATTCTGGGGATGGGGGCAAGATGTAGTAGGAGGAGTGTGACATAGTGACATGAGAGCTATTTTGGTCCAGTTGGAGAGACAGTGAGTTCCCCAAACAGCTCATATCCTGCTGCCAGCTGTATCCGGCCTCGATTACAGTTCTTTTGAGGTCACGCCGATCGCTGGCTACGCAAAGAGTCTCGCATGACACCGATCTCTGCGAACGTTAGGAGTTGATTACACAATGTGTAAAGGTATAGGGTAGTATCTAGTATGCACATACCAGAAAGCCTACTGATCTGTCTGTTTTCACTAGAATACCGGTATGGCATGGTAGTGCGAGAGTTGTGGCATTTTTCGAGCAAAATATTGGCGATCCATCATGCTTTTCACTGCTCCGTGGATTCTTTGATTTGATGCCATATCTTGTCAGTAGGATTGGACCAAGGAGGTACTAGGCGAGCTCCTTGATTGAACTCAGTGTGTTATAGTATACTGTCTCTGTTGAAAACAATACAATA
The DNA here is from genome assembly GCF_964275005.1 of Diadema setosum. NCBI lineage: Eukaryota > Metazoa > Echinodermata > Echinoidea > Diadematoida > Diadematidae > Diadema > Diadema setosum. Next base: position 25,811,056 of record NC_092701.1, on the reverse strand, counting down.
AGATTGTGCCATGTGGAATGTAGAATGGGTACAGTCATAATCTCTCCTTCTGCCTTCTTTCAGCCCTGTTAAAATGTCCCAAGCATACCTCTCACATCTCCTTCAGAAAGCAAACAATGCTTGATGCCCACTCATTAATGTAGCCAATGAGCATCGAAAGTGGGATCGAGAAATCATTGCAGGATGTATCCACATTCAAGTGATATCGATTCCAAGTGATTTCAGCTATACATGTGGCTTATGCATGTAATGCACTGATAGCAGACCTGTAGTGACTTTTCAACTGAACCTTAATACAAATGAAGACAATATCAATTTTTCTTTATTTAGAGTTAGACCAAAATGATGTATTCTGTAAGAATTTGCAGCCTGTTCGAAACACTCCTCTCCCTGCTGACAGAAATCGGTAGGTTGTGTCGTGACTAAGTTGGGCCTTGGCCGCGCAAGCAGCATTCCTGACTTCAAGCATGCGTGAAGCCCGGAAAATACATCGTGCTGAAAATTAACTGTATTGTCAAACCAGACCCAAGCGTCTGAGCTACAATAAAGCCTCAGCCAGAATTCTCTGCCATGGTGAGCTGTGATCATATGCCGACGTCTGCGACGATGACAATGATGATGTAATCAGCTTGCGCCCGGGCAGAATCCTGATACACAAGCTGTGACTCAGCGTGACGATCCACAGAACAATAGGCTTAAAGGTGCTTTCTGGATGCCATGCAAGTGAATAACCTTGCAGTAAAAATTACAAAGCAGGAATTTAAGTCTGATGAGTAAAAGTATACCTTTTCCATTTTATATCTTCTCTCATGTGTTTTAGTTTGTGATACAACACTTAGTCACAAACTGATCTTACAGAGCGGTAGTGATGGCAGCTTCACATGCATTCCCGCACTGTTTAGAAATTATCCTGTCCATGGATAAATACTGCAAAAATTAGAATGTTTTATATTATGTCAAATGTAGACAACTTGACAATCTAAAAGGTTGAAGCTTTGGATCTGCCTTGTATACATTTTTAAAATGTTTGTTGTTGTATTTCACCCAAACAAGGCAGATTTTACCAGCACTTCCACAGTTGTTGATATAGTGACCATTACAATGCTGTCAAACTGAATGGTGTAGAACACACAACTGATGCAAAGACTGTGACATTCCACCTTCTCATGGTACGCTTGAAACACATCAGAGCCGACTCTTGATTGATCGCATCACTGTAGATTTGGCCTGGGAACGTCAACCCGGGCAATTTCTGGTAAATTAAAGAGCGTAAGCTGTCACTCTGCATTGGACGTTGCGTGACTCAGAAGCTGCGGATTGCCTGTCCTGTATTCCTGTCCAGTTTGGTGAAGTTTTGTTGGAGCAATCTAGGTCTTACTCATATTGCCCAATTTGTGGGTAACTCCCAGGCACCTGCAGAGGGGAAAATCCATGGATGTGAGCCCCCGAAATAGAACTGTGGCTGGTTAACAACGTTTGAAGGATTGCTATAATACTAAAAACGGTCATGTACAATACATGTCATATTCCATGTGTTCCAACATAGCAGGGAATCAGACTTTTATCCACCCTAGCTGGAAAAAAAAAAAAAAAAATAGAAGAAGAAAAAGATATGCCCACAGGGTACAATAGAATAGGAAACTTTTGCAAGAATGTGTGATGAGTGAATTTCACGTGGTGGTGTTTTGCAGAAGAGAGTACTATTATATGCCATACATACATGTAGACAGTCTAATTTTTCACAAATACGTATTTCTCGACAATTTCGTGAGTGGTTAAATTTGTGATTGTGGAGTACAGTACTGAGCGGAGAAATGTATGCGTGCAAGTACATTCATGTCGGGATCAGAGTTAGTATTTTCGTGTGTTAAAAATTTCGTAAATAGCACCCAATTCAAGAAATTTGTGAAGTATTTGGTGTGTACAGTATTTTTGTACACATTTGAACATTTCCCCCAAATTTTTGCATGTTTCTATTGTATTTTGTATTTCTGGAGAGCACAAAATTCAAGTTTCTGCACTATTGGATTTTTTTTTTCTTTACATTCATAGTCACTTTACAAGTATGTAACTTAGGAAAACATAATCGTGATATGTGTGTAAAATATATATAGTTCTTCAAAATAGCTCATTTATATATATATGTACACACACTCTGTAAGTTGAACTTTTATAAAATGTAAATCTTTCAGGAAATTTACCTCTTGTATCAAATGCTAAAGAAGAAACATGGTACCTGCAAATTTTTGTGATGGATGAATATATGGCAGTGTTTCACATTCAGTTCTATTTTTCCTGTAGCAAGGTATTGATATCAGTTTGTTCAACATATTTGTGCACAGTTCATATAAGCTCTGAGTAAAGTCTTTGCTGCTTGCCTTCCTTCCCAGTATGATGTTTTATACCATTAAAGGATGATTTCCTCTTCATATACATGTAGATTGAGAAAATACAGTTCAGTAGAAGACATCAGTGAAATTTTGAGGAAAATTGGGCAATCCGTTCAAAGTTCTGAATTTGTGAAGTTCCAGTGCCACCATGGCTGGATGAGAAGACTACTGCAACTTGTGATGTCACATGTGTAGAACGATAGAAAGAAAAAAGAAAATTCAATATATTTTCACTTTTCTTGCATAATAAACAAACACTGGACTTGCCACTTTCAGAAGGCAGGGAGAATACAATCACCCTCAAATTACGTCAGCAACTAGTCGAGGGAATGTGTACTTTTTTGAAAATATGAAATTTTGTGGATTTCTCTTTATATTTCCCTTATATCATTCTATGCGTGTGACATCATAAACTGTATTTTGATTTCCTTACAGTATTCTCTCAAATGGGCAAGTAGTTTACATAAACTTTACTTAATCTCTCTGAAAGCTATAACTCTTGCTAAATTCTTATATTGGGTGTTTATAGATAGTATGGGCATCGTGACTTTAGCCCTTTTTACACTTGTGTTTCTTAACCCCGTACTTTCTCTGACCCAGGACTATCGTTAGTCCCGTACCAATTTTTCAGCTTTTTACACTCGCCAATAAATCCCGTACTAAACTCTTGTCCTGGGCTAAGGAGAAAACTGACCTTTTTACACTCGTATTTCTTAGCCCCGTACTTTCCAAACCACATGAATATTCATGATAACGCCGTGCACTGTACAAGTACACGCACGCACCGGCAGCACTTGATTACCTCGTTTCTGATTGGTCAGTGGGGGTCGGACTTCGTCTCCGTTGCTTAGCCCCAGATTATTTTTTTTTGTTCTGTTTACACTCGCTTGCTTGGCACCGCAATTGCGGGGTTAGGCACGGCAATTGCGGTGCTAACCCTGCTATTTTGCAGGGCCAGATAGTACGGGATTATCGGTGGGGCTAGCCCACTTTCGCAAAAACAAGTGTAAACAGGAAGTGGGCTAAGGAAAGTCCGGTACCAACGGTGGGGCTAAGGCCCCCCCCTTAGCCCCACCGTTGGTACGGGACTAAGCAAAATTTTGCAAGTGTAAAAAGACCCTTTTCTGTCAGTAATTAGTCTACTTCAGTCCATTAGGCTACTTCAAATCCTATCATACTGAAAGTAAATCATTGCACAATTCTTTAGCATTTCAATGCCATACATGTATTTGTCCCAAGTCATCGGAAAATAGAAATTGGTCTATAGAAGTGCCCATGTTGATGAGTAGATGTGTGTGATGATATTACCACTACCTTCTCCTCAACTTTGACCTACACTTGTATTTCATTACTTCATGATAATAAATCTATAGGCATTTTTCAAGCCACGGCACCCTATTGTGACTATTTAGTCTTGCCCCCCCCCCCCCTCTTTTTCATGAATGGATGCAATCTTTTTTTGAAGCAGGAGAAAAATGTGCAGACTTTGATAAATATCTTTATTATACAAATCCTGGACAAAAAGTCTGTTGACCAAGCCAAAAATGGAACAACAGGATAGCACACAGACAACAGGTCACGAACTGTGTGGACTGAGTGGAATTTGGCAGAACTTGGGAATTTGGTAGAGCCGGAAAATTTGTGTGAATTGCGATAGTGAGAGAGGTTTTCATAGCAAATAATACATCACAAAAGAACATGAAAATAGCTCTATACAGAAGTTGAGGAGATTACTGGAAGTGACAGGTGAATTTATAACTCATGAATACACTTTCGTCTTTTCTTACCAGACAGATCATTCAGACCAGATGCTGATGTAAGATATGGCCAATAATTTTTTTATTTTTTTATTTTTTTTATTGTTGTTGTGTCGCATTCCTACAAAGGCTCAGGAATTTTATGAATGCTTTCATGAATGCAGACTCTGAATGAGTTGGAGAGCTGGTAGATTTTCTTTATCACCAGAAATCTTGCAGAATGACTGTACATTGTGTACAGTGCTAGGGAACCTTCTAAAAGTAGAATATGTAATAACAAGGCTGCCTTGTACTGAGATTACTCCATGGGCAAGTTACACAGTATCTTTTAACTTGAAGATATAATCAAGTTGAGATTTTATCTGGGCCCATAGTGTGTTGAGCCTAGTGATGATAACAATGATAATGCTGATCCTAGCGATTATACTGTAGGTACGATTAATTGGTGTCAATAACAATGGAGGAGACCGTGTCTTGAGTAGCATAATGTGTAATTGCATCAGGTATTCAAGCAATATGTCACATGATTAATTATAGCATATTTGATGCTACTGTAAAAAAAAAAAATGACACAAAAAAAAGATGGTAAATGTTATCAAGAGGAAAGAGGAGAAGAAAAAAGAGAAAATGATGAGGAGAGGAAGTAGCAGAAGCGCAAAAAGAAGAAATATTGTCTGTTATCGTACTAATGTGACAAAATTGTTTATAGTGGTTTAATGATATCATATGATAGTGCACAGAGAAAATTAGATTCTATTGGCGTGATTCCATGACTGATGTCTAATTTGACATCCATTTGATTCAATCAACCAGAAATGAAAGCTTATAGTTAGTCCCACAGGGATATTTCTACTCATGCCAAGAAATCAAATGAAAACAATGAACAAATACAAATAACCTAACAGACAACCAAAACAAAGAACAATTAAAATGGGTTTTGAAATATTTAGAGTCAATTATATTTGGGTAAGGTTTAGCCAGGGAGGTTTACTCTCACCTCCCTGGGTTTAGCAGATCTAATCAATCCTGGAAATTATATTCCTATTTTCATCCACTCCTTTGAATTCTGCATGACCTGACTGTAGTACTATAGCAATCAGTGCATGGTTCCATGATTGAATTTTTGTGTCATACATGTGTTGAAAGTTGGTTTGACACTCAGTGAGCCACTGTCCCTGAGCAGTGCTAGCATTTGGAGTTTGGAGTTTTTCTTACCCTAGTCAGGGATTGGAGAAATAAGTATCCTGCTTAAAAGTTCTAATTCATCTATAAAAGACCCGACAAGTTTAAAATGCACTTTCACTTCTTCCAAGGCTAAGATAAAAATGGGGTACACAAAGAGTACAATCTATACGATACTTTATGCTTGATAGCGTCATCATACCTATATCTCCTTTACATTCCTGGATAATTCCTGCATTGTTATTGTGCATATATAAGCAGAATGAAGATAAATGTAATAGGTAGATCAGTATAGAAAAAGAATAACCTTCTGCACTCTATTTGGCCCCAATTTTTTTAGTAGCACAAAAATATGTGTACTCCTTTGAGTTTTTTCTTCTCTCCCATTCTTGATTTATGTATTATATACCAGTATCTCCCTTGTTAGCCTTGAGAGCAGCCATTAGCAACCCACCTTGACAGACTGCTGTCATTCTACTGCAGAGAGGATATTCACTGGATTACAGTTGCCAAGTGGCAACAGGGATTTTTTGTTAGTGTTGTTGGAATAGTTCACCCCACCTTTTCTTCCTTTTTGTTTTCTATCACTAAAAGTAGAATGTAATTTTTTTCAGCTCAAATTCCTGCTTGTGAGCCAAAGTTCCTTGAACTATCCGTGGCCCAGTTCCTATTGTTGTTGTTTTTGAACTTCGCCTGGGTCCCATGACAAGCCAGCTGATTTCTAAAGAAAATGGTCTACTGTGGCCCAGACATGAACCTGCCTGGGCTAATCTGTCAGCCCTCAACCATGAATGAATGAACCAAGGGTTCAATTGGCACGAAATATTTTAGGCTCTTAATAGCTTGTTGCATTCATGGACTTCACTTTACCTTCAAACTTGGAAGAAAGGCAAACAATGCAGCTTTTATATTCAGTTTTCTTCAATGTGATTAAAATGTCAGACTCTGTAGCTTCTATTCAGACCATTTATAGAGTTTGAAGTACATTTTTAATTGATTCATTTCAGCAACTTTGTCCCACATTTGCAATGATGGATGTAATACTAATAGGTTTATAACGGCATTCCAAACTCTATTTTTCATCAGACTTGTTGCTATGGTCAAAGTGTAGCAGGACATTTTAGGAATCTCACGCGGTGAAGAGTGTTTACACTTTCCTTTCCACAGCGGCATGTAGCAATTTCACTTGTAAAGAAATCAGGAGCAGTGGTGGAATGCAAACAAAATATTCCGTATAGATGAGCTAAAAGAAATCATAGCTTTTTACCTTCAAAAGCTAGCCAACTGATAGGAGAAAGAGTGATATTATATGTGGATATGTTTGTGCTTGCATTTTGATAGCCATCATTGCTTTCATTACCTCTGTAAAGGAATGAGAACTCCGGCATCCATGCTGATGCCAGTCAGTGTGAGTTTCAAACAAACGGATCATCTTGGCTGTTGGCCAGTAAAGAATTCAACATAATTATGGAGACTTGTATGTTATATCAATCAGGCACATTCCTTAACAAAAACAAAAAAAGGGGGAGGCAACAAGACAAAACAGAGGTATGTCAAACTCACGGGGCTCATGTTTGATGGGAGTCAACCCCAAATGATCATCATTCTTTATTCTTTTCCTCCTACTATGCTCCTATTGTCCATCAACACAGCAAACCCCCTCTGCGCGATGCAGTGAAGATTTCTTGGACAAATGTCATGTTGGGCTTGGCTTTTTGTGGGGGGGGGGGGGGGGGCTAAATGTTCTTGACTGGCTACTGGTTATGTGAGGTGAAATCATGCCATTAAGCCTCATTCAGCTGCAGATGCAGCAAATCAATACCTCAGAGGAAAATAGACAGACAGACACACAAACACACAGACGAAGATGATGTTGTCTGTGCAAAGAGAGGAAAGGGATTACGATTGCAGTTACGTGATGTCTGCAGAAGCTGTTACAAAACAAGATGGAAACTAGAAGTAAATCACAGCTAAGATCCATCAGGATTTTCATGACTGCTCCTTTAGACACTCCTGAGCCAGCATATTTTTTTTTCCTTTTTTATTAGGTGATGTATATAGAAACCAAGTTTACATGCTTTGTACTAGAGATCTGCATGTTATCACATCCCAGGGTTTATAGGAGATCATGCACCTTTTATCGCTGTTCAGTCCTTTTGATTTACACATGGAGTATAATGATTTAAGAGGCCCAAAGGATGACATGAAGAGATGATTCTGATAAGGAAACAGAAGAGAATATTGGAGTCCTTCATGGCACGTCTGTGCAATATGATCACTGAATTGCAGTTTTTGTGTAATTATTTTTCGACCTGCCAAGTCGTTTTGACCCCGAAGGTTTGGGCCAAGGGAGCTTTATACGAGCTTCAGTTTTTCGTGATGGAATGTTTGCCAGTCTCTCTTGTCATTCTGCCAAGTCAAGGTCGAGTAATGTTTGAAGCTAGGCATATAATATGTGCGTTATGGTTTTGAAACAATCACCTCTCCAAACAACATTTATATATATATATACATCTGTGTGAACATATATTGTATATAGGCCTATGTCATGTATATTATATGGCATAGAGAGTGAGATTTATATATATGGATATATATGTTTCATGTGAATATCAAAAAATGATTGAAAATATATAGATATGAAAACGATTAGAACAAGTACCACATTTAATAATCATGTACACTGTATGCTGTGTTATGTTTCATACCAGTGCAGAGTTCAAGACGAGGTGGGTACAAGTTTTTAAAGTGTACATAGCTGGTTTTTCCATCTCGGTGTTATATTATCGATCATGTTGACAGTCATGTCAAAACAAGTGGAAAAAGAAAGCAAATATATTGGTGAGGTCTTGTGGAGGGGGGAGGGGGAAAAGCACGGTGATGCTGTTTGGCTGTGGAGATGATCTGATAGTTGAAGACTGTGTGACATTGCGGTGGCTCAATCTTTATAACTTTTATTGCACTTTGATGATTTGAGGCTAGAAACAACAGGACCATTCTCAATGGGATAAAAATATCATGCTATTAGAAATATCATGCTATTAGAAGTATCATGTGCAGTACTCCCAGAAACTTCATAACCTGTGTTGTCATTGGAGCTAATATTGCAAGTTTTCAGACAATTTTTGCTGCCATTTTTTTTTTTAATGAGATGTGCCGTATTGTTGAGCAGTGCCTTTAACGTCTGTTTACTTCTGTGTAGGTGTGACAGGAAGTGGTGTGGTAAAGCCATGAGCTATACTACTGACATTTTTTTCCAATTGGATGGCTGGAGTTTATTTTGTCTCATGTGATGACAATGACACAATGATGGGTACAGGTGGAATCACCACTTGGGTTATCTTCATTAGACAGTGACCACCAGAAGAGGAAATTGCTGTCAAAGTCCTTTTAAGGGTTGGTGTCTAGGTGTCTCCTACCAAAGATTTTTTTTTTTTTTAAAGTGAAAGCATTATCTTTAAAAAAAAAAAAACTATTTAATTAATGAAAGTAGATAAAGTAGATTACTTTGAATTTTGTATGTTCTTTACCTCCTTCACTTTCTCTTCCCTCCGCGCCTAGAGCACTCTACAGAGTGCATTTGGCGCTATATAAATCATATCAATTGTTATTATTTTTTAATAAATTTAGGTCCAGTTACACACAAGAATTATCAGTTGTTGCATCGCTTTACAAAAATTGATTTATTTTCAAAACATTATTTTAGGGTGTATATGAAGTGGCCTATGGGGTCATCCTAACCACCAGAGAAGGCAACCACAACCTTGGTCCAGGGATGTCTCTTGCCAAAAAATTGTTTGCATGATGAGCAGCTCCAAGAGAACTTTTGTCAGGGGAAGTTGATTCCAGATATGAAACTCCTAACGACCAGTCTAGGGACTTTGCCAAAGACAATAGCATGTATCCTCAGCTTTGTCGTTGGTGAAGCTGGGCAGATTTTTCAGTCTGGAGTTATTTTTCTGAAATTTAAGGCAAAGAGGTATTCTGCTTACATTGTTACATCTGTAATGTCTCCATCTGATTTGCAGTACTTTCATTTAGATGCTAGAGTCACATACAAAGTCAGCTTGGTAGTGATTTTCGTTCTTTCTTCTTTACTAGTGAGCAGGGAAATTGTGTTTATATCGCAAGTAAAAGGGGATTGTGCATGTAACATCACTGCAATCATGAATTAATTTATAGCATTATCCCAGTGTTTGACATTCATCTTCTGACCAAATGACATTCATTTAATTCTATATAGAACGGCATAATTTTTTTTTTTATTCTTTTTAATTTTAAATCAGATACAGGCAACTGTCACAACTATGTATGATAAGATCTTTTGTTGACAACAAATGGGCCTTTTCATGTCCCTATTTTCCTGACCTTATTTCAATGCCTTATTTGCTGGCATTAGTGATCCATGTGTCCAATACAAAGAGTGCAAATTCTCAATAAAAGTGCCACTGCCGCTGGCGGCAAATTGTCGCTCCTCAAGCAAACCACCCACAGTCGTGAATGAGGTCAACAACCTTTCGGATGAGAGCTAGCAAATATTCAGCACAACACATCCTGACCTTATATCAGGCAAGGACTTTCCAATATTTTCCAGCAGAGTGACACGAAAACAAACAAGTTGATCAACATGTGCTCGTACTTGCTTAGGTTACACAGTTTGGGATTAATACAAATGTTTAGGGAGATTGAGGTGAAACGATATTTGCCAGATGAAAACCAGCGACGAGTCTGTGTCTGAGTTAGTAAAGTCTCTCAGGTGAATCAAAGGTCAATGTTGAACACAAAACAAAGTCATGGTTCAAATGTCAGGCGGCTCTCTGTGGTCGTCAGGAGTCGCTGCTCAGACGCCAGGTGATTATGCCTCTTGTGTTTTTTCTTTTTACTTATGCACTTTTTTCCTGTTTATGTGGGAATTTTCTGTCTTGCCGACCGTTGTTGCTAGGTGTGGTTGATGGTTATTGAGATGTGGGTTACTGTCTACATTATCCCCAGTCATGTGTGAAGACGTCACTGGGCATGTTGAAAAGGTCATTGTCATAGGCTCAGGAAGCGTAGGGACATCAGAACTTGTATGTGCAGTTTGTGTTTGTTCAAGCCGATGTAACGCATATTTGCTATCTTTTTGTAGACTCAATTGATATCGGAATCATCTTTTGATGCCATGATAAAGGTTTTAAGTGGAATCAGGTATTCATGGTGGTGAATTATCCAGAGTTTACAGTTTATAAATGAATGGTCTCATTGACAAAGAACTGTAAGAGTTAGCATTTTGTTTACAATTACAGGGTCAGTCATGCGGTGATATCTGTTTATCCTTGAAGTATCATTCAGATTTGGTTCCTGTGGGTGTTTCTTTATGGAAAGATTGATGTATGGACTACTTACATTCCAGTTATCAGTAGCATATAAAATTGAAAAATCATTAAGATTCAGTTGTTGTAGGCATTTCCTTGTTGAGAGGTTGATGTATTGTATCCCAACACAAGACAATCTCTTTAACAAAATAATATCTTTGAGTGTCTCTGTTGCTTGACAAAAGATGTGTAGGCATTGTCACATTTTTGCTCTGTTGTCTGAACTTCGTGTAACCTTGTGTCCCCTGCTGAACCTTGGAACACCAGGCATTGAGCAGTAGTCTTCAGTAAAATAGGTGATCTTCGAGCACTCCTTTCTGAGACATTCTAAGCTGTGGAATTTTGATAAGGTTGGAATTGAACTTCTAGAGCTGAGGTTTCATGTTGAAAAACAAATTAAAAAATAAAGAACTCAACAACAAACAAAACCCAAACTCTTGTTTCCTTTGCAATTCATAATCATGACACTAATTGAAAGTTATGGGTAGTTTATTGGAAGGGTGTGGTGACTTGACACCTGTAGTGCAACATTCCTGTCTCTTGATTGACGGTTATAATTGACACCTCTGGTCATTTCTTCTTAACTTTAGACCCAACCTTCTTCTTTTGAGTGATGACAAGGCAAATGGTGATGAATAAAAGGCCAAGTGGCATATATGGGAGGGGGGGGGGGGGGGTGGAGGAGAGTGTGGGTGGTGACTTCTAGGAGATACTCCATCTCTGACACATTGTTAATACAGCTGAAGGGCAGAATCGACTGGCTGGCGAGAAGGAGTGGTCCGGTACATACAAGAGAGGCGTGAGGGACACTTGAGTGCCTTGAGGATTGATGGATGGATAGATGGATGGACAGATAGAGAGATGAATGGATGGATAAATGGATGGACACACACAGAGATAAATGGATGATGGAATATGTAAGTGGGTTGGTGGTAAAGAGGAGGGATGGGCTACATCATGGCTCCACATTGGACTAATGGATGTGATGGATAAGGGGAGGTAGGGAGGGGGTTGCTTTTGAGTCCATTTTTACGTAAGGATGAGGACCCTGATCATACCAAGGAGAATGAACCTCAACTCACCTAGTACCCCCTGGATTTCACTAGGGACATCACACCCATGCATACATTTTATCTTTAACCCTCAGAGGACCACAGTTTCAACATACTGCTGTTACATAATATATACACACAGGCTTGCTGTTGGTAGAGACATGATGTGGGATTGTATTCAAAGTTCATATGAAAGTATCCAAAAAGTATTTCAGCATTTATACCTCTGTGACTGAGGCATCGTGCACATTTGTCTTATTATTAATGTACTCTGAAATTCATTCATCCTTTGTATATATGCTTCTGTTTAGAGTCTAAGTGTGTATAGTTTCTACCATTTTTTCTTCCCATTTTAACCCTCTCTATGCCAGTGAGTCAAATGCGCCCAAATTTCACACACATAACCTATGGGCAGAAAATCATTTTGTGCACAGAGGTACATAAGCATCTGCAAGACTATCCCATCACCCTTGTACATTTACATAATTTGTCAGAACCGGTGTACTCAAAACATCTTTCATTATACACTTTTTATGGCAATTGAAAACTTATAATTTCATTTCAAAGTACTGAATTAAGCTTTAAATGTCTTCTTTGTTTTGTTTTGTTGTGAAGCTGTTGCCTCCTCATCTAATAACAGTGGGAACACGACTTGTTGAAAAACTTGTTGAAACGTGGGTGATGAGCATATTTGCTCAAGAGCTCACATATTTGCCTAAGGGTGTGAGCGTTTGCATCAGAGCTCAAGTTTTAGGGGGGAGTGTGGTATGTAGGAGTGTCGTAAACACATTGTAAAATCATATTGTATGCAGAAAAGGAAAGATCAGATATGTCGAACCCCCTTTTCAGACGCAAGCCAGTTTATACCAAAACTCGATAAAGAAACGACGTATAAAGAATCATCGCATAGCCAATAGACCGTTCAGACGCTAATTTTGACCATTCCGGAAAAACGTCGTATAGATGTGCAGTTTCTCACTGCGCATGTTGTTATGGTCATGAGTGACAGGTACATCTTTCGCACTAGCTCCCATTAAGCCCCGCCCAGTTATACCGTTCTATGGTCGCCATACGTTCAGACGCACAATGCACACGATGAAATGCTGATTCGTTATCGAGTTCTAGTTCGAAACGATGCTCTGACCGTCGTTTTGCTATACGTCGTTTCGTTCTACGTCGTTTCGTTAGTCAGCGTTCAGTCGTATAAATTCATTGTAAAGCTATACCATTTTGGTATAGCTATACTGTTCTAGTATAAATTTTTTGCATCTGAATGCCCTGCACGATATCACAGTAATGTGATTCAACATTGGTTCTTCAATTAGAAAATAATATGACATTTCTCTTCCAGTGTATGTATGTGTTATTGTTTTTATAAAGGTGACAGTGAGGGCATGAAAATGTGTGGTAGACCAATTGATTTATTTTTCCGTTGCTCATGAAGTCAGGTGACTTTAATTTTTCTTTTATTTGTTGTGTATATGTGTGTTCATGGGTGTGTCAAGAGTGTTGATATAATGTACTTTAAATGAGGACCAAGCAAGAATGATCTGAACAAACATAAACCGCAGGCATCCTTGATGGTTGAGTACAAATCGTAGGTGTGATAGATTGCTTTCTGTGTAATGGTGCCTTCAAATTAGGCCCACTCTGGTAGGAGTTGGTTAAGGCTGGTCCAAGACACGAATGCATAGAACTGGTACTAGTAGTCATCATGTGAGTTCAGCTGTATTTCTGGCTTTTTGATCCACTAACAGGTAGTTAGCTCTTTCCTAGCCAGAAGGGAGAATACCATGTATAGATGTAGTAGCAATTTTAAACAGTGATCTGCGAGGGTTCAAGAAACAAAAAACATAAACAAAACAAAACTGTTCAATGAACCACTGCCCATTTTGTAGCTTTTCCAAGTGTGTGTGCATGTGTGTGTACAAGGGAGGGAGGGTTTCAAATCATATGATTGCACTAGATATAACTGAAATAAAAATTTCAACTTTTTCTTGTCTGGACCAGCACAAGGAGATACTCTTTTGTTAAGCTTCTTGCTACTGCTGTACTGCTTTGTCAGCAAAGCATTTGTTCCTTTAAACAAGCCAGGAAGGTGGGAGGACCCACAAACTACAAACAGAAAGAGCCAAACAATGGCTCCTTCCTCCGATCCCAGTGGTAGACAGGGGTCCGATATTTATTATTCAGGAGATGGGCGTAAATGATTGTTTCTCGAGGCATCTTTGCTGAAGGAGCCCACATGTCTCTCTCTGAATATTTGCTGAATTTTAGTTTGTGGTAGCTGAAGGATTACATCATGAACATTAGCCTTGTTTCTAGACAGTTCCTCCATTAATGTGATGTGTGCCCTATCAATGTTGTATGTATTGTCCATGTCTGCTTGTTCCCTATAGTTCATGTCTTTTTTTTCAGACCCTTGGCAAGATTTATATCCAAACTTGCTGATGATTATTCCTAGAGCCATAGGGATACGAAGTGTTGAAATGATAAAGGCTCCACCCTCTTTCCCTGTCCTCCCCAACCCCCCCCCCTTCCTCCACATACACTTGTACAGGGAGACCAAGGGGACAGGACATGCAAAGAGTAGGATATCCAAAGGCCAATCATTTCATGAACATCAAACATCTTCTACTTGCTATCCATAAGTTGTAAAGCCAAGGATATATTAGGCGCGGTCAGACTGGCAAAAGATCGAGAAGTTTAAGGTCGCGAAGTTTGGGCCATTCGTACGCGCGCAAGAAAGAGTGCGCCGTCCGATGGCTAGTGATTGTGATGTAACAATGCACATCTGTACAAATGTACATGACAATGGCCTCGCGCTTCCAAGACACCGCCCGCAAACAGATCGAGAAGTTTCGCGAGAAGTTTCGCAGGAAGTCTGCGGTCACACTGGCAAAACTTCGAGATCTTAAAGATCGCGATCTTAAACTTCACGATCTTTTGCCAGTCTGACCGCGCCTAGTGTAAAGCCAGACTCATTTGCAGCATGAAACTTTTGTGAATTGGAGTCGACAGCGGACAGCCCTTTTTGGGCACAAAACTTTCATGAATTGCCACTGGCATTTAGTGCATTGTATTTTGAAAAAAAAAACCCTCACAAGCATTTTACTTTCGCAAATCTTGGCTCCTTGCGAGATTATTGAAAGTTACATACACACAAAATTTCTGGTTTTACAGTATGCGATGCCCACCAGGGCACAGGGCCAGCTTTGCTCGAGAACCAAGATACTTAAAATTTGGATAAATATTTCTACTTTATGCGGAAGTCATACAGGTTAAGTTGTACCTTTTATGGGTCCAGAATGATCATTTTTCATGAAGCTCCAGAAGAGGTAGTCACAAGTTAATGATGTATGCTTGAGGGAGACCTTAGTGCGTAGGGGAGAGTGGTTGTATCAAGATTGATTAATATCTTGAAGCTCAGGTGAGCTCCAAGCCCCCATAGGGAGCTTGTTACGTACATCGTCATCATTATGACCTGATTGTTATTTTTATCCCCCCTCATTATGACCCGACAGACCCGACTTCAAGCAGCACCAGCTGCCCGGCGACATGAAGCCGGACACCTTGCTCTTCGGCAGTCTGGCCAACCGGAACGGGGAGGAGATGAACCGCGGGGGCAGCATAGCAGGCAGCAGCAGTACCTCCAGCTCAAGCTCAAGGAGTAAAGGTGCCAAGCATAGAACCAACGTACTTACCTCAGGTACGTCTCGCAAACAGGAATGTCAGTTGGAGAATGTTGTTGTTGGTTGTTTTTTTTTTTGGGGGGGGGGGAGGGGGAGGGGGTTCTTGGCGGATGAAAGATTTCAGGAGGCTGATTTAGTCATATATATTATAAAGTGGTTGCTAAATGTTGTGGCTGCTTTTTCATGTGCAACAAAATTAAGAATGGTTACAGGACCAATGGAATCTGTAGGATTGCAGTCGCCAGTTTTCAGGCCCTTCCAAAGTCATTGTGCATTGCTTGACACCAAACTGCTGTAGGATTGTTCATGTGAAATTCTATAAAAATGTTATGTGATTATTCTTTTGTTCCTGTCGAAAAGTATGCTGGAACATCTTTTAGTCACTTTTTAGTAACAGCTCTTGCTCAGCTTATTTCTGTCTTGAGCTATGCTGATAATCATAATGCTCCCAAAATGATGATTGCTTAAACTTTATCAGTGTATGTGATGAAGAAGAAGTTGTATTTTGCTGTATTGTTCAAAATTCTTTGTTCACGTGAGTGCAATTATTGAGTTTCAAATTTATTGAAGTATTAAAGCACTGACCACTAGTTTTGGGGATGTTCGAAGTATACAAGTATGCTAAGGGATCAAAAATGATTTGCACATGATCATAGAATGTTACCCTTTATCTTTTATATACTGGAAATTTCTGCATGATATAATGTTTTGTGTGGAAAGTCTATTGAAGTTACTCCCGGTCACATGTTCGACAGTGATTTTGAGAGGTTATCCCATCCTGCATTGTAGTCCAATAGCGTGTCTTGGAGCAGGAGGTCATTCTTCTAATCTCTGGTTGCTGAGGGAGATGTGAAAACAAAGCAGATTTGCGCTAGTAGAACACTAGACAACGTAGGCGGAAATGGCCCCCAACATGCATTGATCTCCACACTCGCACTCCTGCTTCAGTTTTTTAGTGTCTTTTTCTTGGAGGATACAAATTCAGTCCCTTGCTGTGGCGGTCATTATGCAACAACAGCCATTGTATCATCTGCAGACATGGGGTCACTCAGTTGCCTGGAATCGGATTGATCTCGTGCTGCTGGTGACCCCATTCCACCACAGAATAGGAAGTTATTGATTATTGTCCTTGGCTTTTTGTGTCAGTCAATGTTGGATGTCAACACATGAGAAGGCTTCTCTTGTTTCATGTGCTGATGCATTCATTATTGAGCCCAAAGTTTTTTGGTGATCGTAACAGCAATCTTGGGTTGCTCATCCTGTGTAGGTTGTGTGTGCACCTTTGCTATGGTGACTTTCAAGGGGAAAAATGAATAAATTTCTGACAGGAAATCAATAGCCTATCATGTAAACATAACTTAAAATACCATTGACCTTGACAGCCCCCCCCCCCCCCAGTCCCGCAACTATCCCCCACCCACCCTATAAAACATTCACGGCTCCTGATACTGCCATATAAAACTTTTATCCATCTATATTACACTGCCTTTTGCTACTGTTAATCCAGAAATATTTGTAGTGAAACTTTTGCTAGTTGGAGACACCTTAAAGGTGCAGTTTACCTTTGGGAGCAGTGATTTCAAAAAATGTTCAAGATATCACATTTGATGCATATATGTTTAGGTCTGTTGTATCACAAAACATCCTACCATACAAAATTTTTACAATAAAGCCTGAAATATAAGGAGATATCAGTGTTTTTCTCAAGAAACAGTAACTGTAGATGGTTTAGTCTGGAAACATTTTTATCATAACTGTGGTTCACATTTTGTTTATTTAACAACACTTACAGCGTACCATTGATTATACATATTCAAATTTTTACAGTGGTTGTGTTCTATCCCTTACTCACATTTTAGAACTATTTTAAAGCACTAATGCTGGGTGTTGTTTCATCTGCAAATGGTAAATTATGCCTTTAAAATTTCCTGGTAAAGACAGGGATGTACATCCAGATTTTTCCCCCATCTCATTTGCATCCATTAGTTAAAGCCAAAACATAGTTCACAGAAGGGCTTGAAACTCATCTTCAACCACTTGAAATCTGCTTGCAATACATCAAAAGGTTCTACCAAGGAAGTTATCTGACTGATGCACTTTACTAGGATAATGAGTTGTTTTTGGAGTATTTTAAGATCAGAAGTGTAAAATAATATCAATCATATTCATACAACTTTTATTTCATCTTCCCCATGTAATAGTGGATAGGTAGAATGAACATTATGGTTGATCATGCCCTAGCAGTCCTATTTTCAAACAAAGCTGCATGCCTTTTACTCTAGAGCAACAGATCAGTGGGTACTGCTGTGGCCCTATTTGGTGATTATCGATAATCTATTATAAAGAATTACGTAGCAGTCGACAACGACAGGGTATGCTCTGAGATTGTAGTACTTCCAGCAAACTTTTTGGGTAATATCTCGTATTTTTGTCTTTGCCCAACTGAAATTGTTTCATAGATACTATTATTTCTCACATTTCCTATGTATATGTATACATTTTAGAGCAAAAATCAACAGTTCTGCAGGCAAACGAGAGCTGTGTTTTTCCCTGTTATATGAGAAGATGTGCGTGAGTTTAATAGCAAACACCAGGATAGCCATCACTGAAGGCAAAAATAACTGTGCAACTAGCAAGTAATTGAAACCAGTTCTGTGAAGCGTAAGCAGGATGTGTCTTTTGAAGTGCGTACCGGCTGAAACATTATCAAACAAATGAGCAATCAATCAAACCAAAAAAAAAAGTGAAAACCGAGTAGTCTCTACCCGGAAATTCTGTTCTTACAGGCATTAGCGTCATTTCAAAGATGACGACATATGTTCAGAGAAAACAGCAAAGCATTGAAATGAAAACCGAGTATGTTGAAACATGCCAACACGTATATCGAGAGTACACTGTATGAGGTGAATGTGAATATCACTATTTTGTTTTCTAGAATGGGAAGTGCTGCTGGATTATGGTCACTCCTACTGTGTCTTAAAAAAAAACAAAAAAACTGGGGTTATTTTCTTTTTGCTTAGGAATAATTTACTTGCAAGCATGTTGTCTTTTTTGTTTATTTTTTGCTCTTCACGGGAGATGCTGTCAGAGATTGTCTGTCCAAAATTTGTCTCACCACAAGTTTCTTGTCTGTAGTTAACAAGCAAGCATACCATGAGATATTTCCCCTTTCATGTTCACAGGGGAAAACAAGAGAAATGATCTTAGACTTTTTTGTGTGTGATATGATACAACTATCGCTGAGCCAACAGTCGTAAGGTACTTGCGACGTGCGAAAGATCCTTTTTTTTTCCTTCAGTAATAAGCTGGTCCCGATGTAATTCTGAAAGTGGAAGTCCACCCTAAGAATAAGTTTGTAGCATGTGAGCTCACCTTTCACTTGCCTTGTGCATAAAATTCCATGAAATCTCTTCTTCTTTTTTTTAACATAATTGATAACAGAATATATATATTTTTTTTGCATGCAGGTGTAGTGTGGAAAAATATTTACAATTGTTTTGTTAAGGGTGTATGTACAATTGGAAATTTACTTGATGGGAAAAATAAACTGTTTGTACAGTACGGAGCATCGGGGGGGGGGGGGGGGGGTGATCATGCTTGTGACATCACAAAAAAAAAACCCTGCAAATGCCAGGATACATTGATGGGAATCATTCTGTGTAGCATTAAATGATTTGTACCTTCATGCTGCTCCATAATTAAGCCATGCAGGTTCACTTCTAGCTCAAGGTCTCTATTGCTGGTTTGCCCAATCGAGAGGGAGAGAGAGAATGAGAAAGAAAACAAACTGGTCTCCTTGTCATTTTGTTTTGTTTTTATTTCAGAATGAGTAAAGGAGGATATTTCTCGCGTTGTTTTTAACGCATTCCTTTCTCCCTTGGACCTTCACCTCTTTCCACAATCTCCACAGGTCTGGTCTCGCCCGCAGAACCAGAGCCCCGCATCTGCGAGGAGAACTTCGAGCTGGGCCACTCACGGTCGTCGAGCTACAACTCGCAGCAGTCGCGGGCCAGCGGGTACAGCAGCGCGCACTCGGTGTCGTCGGGCTTCACGGCGGAGCACTTCTCCAGTGCCACCAGTCTGACGGACCTCCCGGAGAAGGAGCAGGTGAAAGATGCTTGGAGGAGTACGGGGACCAACGAGAGGAGAAGAGTAAGTCAGCATTTTCTCATAGAGTTTATTGCAAGCTGGTTTCTCCTTTCTCCAGAATGGTCGTGGTTGTTGCAAGGAGCCTGCGTGTCTGAATCTTTATTATATCTTTGCAAAACCATATTTCAAAGTAGGGCCATCATATTTAACTTTTGACAAATCGCAGTGTAACAACAGGCATATCTATATCTGAATCTGGTATCTTGGTGATGTGATATTTAAAAGTATTTCTTTGTATCATCCAGTAGGGATCCTCAATGTCTCCAAATTTTATTTCCTACTTCTGTGAAAGTTGACCTGTGACATGAATCATTTGTTTACAAACATAAAGGTTACTAAATCAACCATTCATTGAGCAAAGAGAACGACTTGGATATATAATCGGTATTTTCAGTATACAATGACTGTCATTGTAAAGATCATATTGACATTTAGGATCAATCTTGATGTTGAGATAGCATTGCTGATAGAGATAAGTCCAAACATGAAAGCTGGATGGCTTTTGTGGGTAAGAATGCAGGGAGGGTTAGCAACAGAAATTTTTCATCAAGCGCAGGAGAGCGGATGTTTGTGCAGCTAGTGGATAGTGTGCCATTATGTGACACACACAAAAAAATGAAATGAGCAATGAGATCAATCCTGTGACCCAAGAGAAACTTGTGTGCTTTCTTTTGTTGTTTTTTGTTTGTTTGTTTGTTGTTTGTTTGTTATTGTTGTTGGTTTTTGTTTTTTTTTGGGGGGGGGGGCTTGGACAGTTGGGATACATGCATCACAAAGGTGCTCGATTAAGTAATGTTTACCACATCGTAGCTATGTAACTTGCATGGCAAAGTGACCTAGATGTGTTTGCATGAAGAATTTGACATTGAGGGATTTCCCCTCTCCAGTTTTGTGTTGACAGATATAAAGCTTCAGTCACCTTCACAGGAACAGGGGCAGAAAATTATTAAAGTTTGCATCAAGTTTTTGTCAACAGTTCCCCAAATTATACTTTTAAAAGTTTCTGGTGCGTTATGCAGTCATGTTCTGTATTAAAGACATATGACTTGCTTACAAGTGTAAAGCTAAAGCTGGGATTAAAATCACTAAGTAACTGAAATGTCTGTGAGAAATAAAGAATCTTCAGTAGTATACATTACAATTAGGAAGTACAATGTATTCTTGTGGTTTCCCTCATGCCTGTTGCTGTGATTATTAGCTCCTAAAATAGACGTTCTTCAGCAAGAATTTATCATTATTTACTAAACTGCTGACAACTCGTCCACAAAGTTTCATGTTATCTAATACTGGACGTCTTGTGTAGAACAAATATTGGAGAAAGGTTCTCAAGAAATAAATGTTGCTGTTTTTTTGGTCACAAAACAATAAAACTGGACTTTAATGGCGATAGCACGGCCTCCGAGATTTGAAGTTTTATCTGTATGTTGTCTTGTTCGTAAGGTGATATAATGCCTACCCAAGGATAGCAATGTGTGCAGTTCCCTTGTGGCTACATTCCTACTTCCCTATTTATGTCGCCATTGTTTAAACAGGATCAGAGACTCCTACTCACCATCTTTGTTTGTCTGTTCATAAATTGCTGTGTTTTGTGTTGACGTGTACTTTATAGACCCTAACTGAACTGTATTTGACTCTGACACTCCTCCCTCTGATGTGGCTCCTGGTCTTAGATCACATAAGGATGATTGAACTTTTTTTTTGTTTTTGTTTACCCATGTGCAGAGACAGTATTTTCTTGCTACATTTTTGACGCTCTCCCCTACATACAGACTTAGTGTGACCAAGCTTTCTCTTGCAAACCTTGCCTGATGCAGAAGTAATAATAATGATAATAATTTTGATAATGATGATGCTAAAAATGATGACGATGGTAATGATAATAATAACACTAATCATTTAATCGCAATCATCATATGACAAATTTATACAGCACCTGTTATAGAATGTTTCCAGGTAGCCTGATGAATGGTATTTTGACACAATATATGTAAATACTTTTCATTCTGAAAATGTAGTTACTAGGTTATTAACTTTTGAATTACACTGGCAACAAGCAACAATTCTTATAGGGCATGTTACGCCTGCCGTAGTATCTCACCGTGCTATCAGAAACAAAATACATAACAAACTGTAGAAACATCACAGGTAAAGACCACAACTTGGATAGTCATTCTGAATGAAGGAAGTCGTCCAAAGAGATACTTCACAAAAGGGATTTAAAATGCTCATTAGAATTCTCTGCTTTCAAATAAGAAGATTGGAGATCCACAGGGATGGAGCAATGAAAAAATGTCACTCTCTCCAAATTTGAGCAGCATTTTTCCTCATGTAATTACTGCTGCTTTAAGTTTGACTCTTACTGCCTCTACTTTGCTACTACTTCTACTTCTGCTACAGCCAAATCTGTCTTTAGCGGCCACCCCAAGGGAGACAAAAAAAAAGTGGCCATTGTAGATAGGTGGCTGCTACAAACAGGTTCGTTAACATGGCGTCACTGTAGTGCTGCTCTTCTCAATGACGCTTCATGGTGAAGACTTCCACAGGACCCTGACTTTTGAGTAAATGCTATAAAAGCTGTTGTTTTTCGGGTAGAGATATTTTTGAAAATGAGGATACAGGCATTTTTGCAAGATGTTGTTTTTGCGATTTGACACCAAATATTATCGTAATTTCACTAATGTCTGGTTGTTCACAATATTTTCACATGTTGTTTTTAAAAAGATCTGCACCCCAACAGTGATAGGCAAAAATTTGCGAAAATAACAGCTTTTAAAGTAGTGGAGATCATCTTGGAGGCA